>NW_022589741.1:2470200-2482026 GCF_004348235.1 Phoca vitulina | reverse complement strand
GGCTCAGGTCATGATCCCGGGGTCCTGGGATCGAGCCCCGCATCGGGCTCCCTGCTCTGTGGGAAGCCTGCTTCTCCTTCTCCCTCTGCCTCTCTCCCTGCTCGTGCTCTCTCTCTCTGTATCTCTGTGTCTCAAATGAATAAAATCTTTAAAAAAAATAAAATTAAAAAAATTAAAAAGCTAGAAATTTAAGAACAAATAAAAAGCATTAACTACATTACATTTGGAAATCAGAGTAATTATCCAAATTATAATTAAGGTAGGAGCTTCCTGGGCTCAAAGACTCTTGTGTAACAACATCTCAAATAAGGAGCACCTAACAGGTTAACACCCTCCCTGAGATCGGTGAGAATCTCAACCCCTCGAGATCCCGCTTTCTGGACTTATCTGCATGTGTGGGCTTAGGACAGAGTCCAAAAGTCTCTTAGTCGGTCTATAAGACTCTTCACACTCAACTTCTGCTGCTTCCTCCTATGACCTCTATCATTCCAGTCAAACTGAACTACTTGCAATTCTCAGGATACTTCTTCCAGATTCTTTACACATGGCATTTCCCCCAGTTTCCCTCTAGAATATATATACAATTTTTCCCCCAAGAATAATCATTCCCATTTGTCACTCTGTCTCACTTTACATACCCTTCTGGTTTTTCAGGACTCATGTCTCATCCTCTTTTGACTCTTCAAGGATCACATTTTGGACACACAGGCACACACCCCAAACATATATTCGTCCCACATGTCACTATAATGCCTTGTGCTTGTTGCTATTTTAGCACTTAATGCAGAAATGAATTCACAGTCCCCCCCCACACACACACACACATACGAACACAGTACTAATCCTTAGTAGGAGTCCCATAAAGAGTTGCTAAATAACTTAGATAAGCATATAATATGAAGCAGGTGAAGAAAATACTAAAAATAAAAAAAGGAAGATGTTCTCTTGAAACAATGAAGAAAAAAAAAACACCAGAAAACATCATGGTTAATACAAATCTGTTGTGACTACGTGGGGCCCACCTAGACAATCAAGGATGCTCGCTTATCCTAAGGTCAGCGGATTAGCAGCCTCAATTCCAAATGCAATCTCCCCCCCCCCCCCATGCCAGGTACTGGAACTGATTCACAAGTTCCAGGAATGAGGATGTAAACATCTTTGGGGGCCATTATTCTGACAACCACAATCACTACTAGAACATGAATAAAAAATCTCGTGAATTAGGTTAGCATCAACTACCTCCCACATTCTACACCAGTTTTTTTTTTTTTTTAACCATTTTCATTACAGTTTGATTGACTAAAGGGGATTTTCTCTATTCACCAATAGAACAGCTTAATGTGAATGGTGTGCTATTGGATTCTCACTTACTTTACAGCTTATGTTCATTTCTTATTTTGTGGCTTCTGTTCAATAATTAATGAAGGTGGAGTTGAGAAGCAATTAGAGATCAGGGGAAGGTATAACATAACCCCCAGCCAAAAGCTAGCAGGTAACCTGCACCCAGTAACTCCCCAGTGTCTCCTTTGCCCTAAGTCCAAGATCGAAAGAAAAGAATGTTTAAAGCAGCAAGGAGCCCAAGCACCAAACTTAACCGCACACATTTATGACCTCTGGGATTTCAGAAAATGAAGGGAAGAATGTTTTGCTTGACTTGTGTAAGTGGTGATCTTAAGCACAGAAAAATATATCAAATTGAGCATATTCAGCTTAATACAGGCTATTAATTTTTAAATAGCATATATAAAAGCAAAGAGGTTTTTAACCTAGAGTACCATGAACAGTTAGCTGTTTCTAAGACTTATTTTCATTTGTGTTTGAGCAACTTCAATAGATACACGTTTGTAATTTTGGCACAAGCTTACCGTGGCTTCATCCGCATCCCTATCAGCATCAGTGTGTGCTGGACCAGGGCGTCTTCAGGCAGCCCCACCTCTTCTCAGGTAACCCTGAACTGACCTCCATTTGCTCACATCCAGATTACTGAAAGCTCTCCATTTCTTCCATAAAACACCAACACAGAGGCCCAAATGTACTGAAAGCACATAGCTATTAGCTGAATCTCTAGTGTGCCTTCTACCGACTCGACTCTGTTCAGATCAGTTCTTTCCTGGCTCACATCAGCTGATTTGTATTTGTGAGTAAACAATAAAACACAAAGGCAAAAAGGAAGACAGTTATTATTTCTATGAATATCAAGGAGACTGCTATGGAGTGGTTCAATAAAGACAAGATGCTAAAAAAAAATTGCCGCTAAACTTTATCTGGGTGAAACAAATGTTAAGATTGGAGAAAAGATAACTAAAAAGATTGTGGTGTTCCTAAGATTACACAGGTGGGGAAACTGTAGAACATGCATTTTAACTGGAATTAATACAAAACCAACAATGCTAATTACCAAAGAATATGGCAAAAGCCGTATCTCTACACTAAAAGATTAGCAAATTTACATACATATAAATACTTTAGGATAAGTAGCTTTTAACTATATGTACGATATTTTATGATCTTTTCTTTAACAACTTCTGGATTAACAGGCTAACTCCTGGCTCCAATACAAGGAACAATAGATATTATAGAGCCTCTCAGAACTCCAGAATGCTTCATACATCCCCAGTAATCCTATCTCATGTTAGACCATATCAGACACGGTCTTTTCCTTCAATGTAATAGAAAACAGCAAACGCATGCATTTTAGGACTATGCCGATGTGTAGATGACTTGTGTTCTAATCATGAGTAGGATACGTGAATTGTAAATAGTATAATCTATCTGTCTTTCCAGAGGAAGATTTAGCAGTGACTTCATTTTCATCTGAACTTGAGCTCTGACTTCTTTGAACATAAAATAGGGTAACCCTTTGCCTCTGAGGGTAAACATTGCAGAAAGAATTTAAGAGCTTACTGAACTCTAAGTAGCATTTGCAGCCAAATTTCTAAAAAGGAGGGCAATTCTTTTTTCGTGGGTAGCCTTTGTTCTTTCTGTTACAATTGCTAGAAATACAACTGTAATGAAACATACTTGGATAATTATGTTTTTCAGATTTATAGTTTGTCTTAGAGATCAATGTGGTCTGCAAAATATAAATTTCAAGCCATCGTCTTAAATGTCAGGCTGCCAGTTTTCTCAAGCGAGTTGAATGATTAGTTATACTAGATGCCAGATAGAAGTTTTTACTCTCCAGAAACCACCTCAGGAGCTGACTTTGTAGGACACAAGAACATCCTCTCCTGGGAATGTGCCACAAGCCTAAAGGTGAAGGCTGAAACTATTTTTCCTGAGGAACATGTTTGAGAACCAAAACTCATCTTCTTTTCCCCAAGTCCTTTCCAAATTCTGAGACACAAAACAAAAAACCACAGGAAAAAAATTTATTATGCTTGTCACATTCCCATTACTTTGTACAATATCTGCAGGTTTTTGTTTTTTGTTTTTCTTTTCCTGGTGTGGACATCACACTAAAAACATTTTGAGGAGAAAATAATATCTGAAGACAGAAATTTCCTGAAAATTCTTTAAATGACAAGAAAATAGGAATTCTGTAGGTCAACTCCAGTATCCAAAAGTCCATGTGCTACTCCAACGATCCCTTAAACTCCGCCAGGTTGTTCTGTGGGAAGAGGAAAGGGAGGCTGTGCAGGAAGGTTTCACTTGCTTTGGAGTGGAGGAAGAGGAGGGAATTTCCTGCAGCAGAACTCCGTCCATTAAGCCAGGAACATCAGCAGCATGCCAGGCAGGGTGCTGGATGCCGAGGAATTACAGTAAAGGTGTGAGAGCGAAAGCTGCCACAACAAAGCATCACCAGCTGAGGGACTGAAGCAACAGAAATTTATTTTCTCACAGTTCTGGAGGCTGAAGGCCCAGATCAAGATGCTGACAGGCCTGGCTTCTTCCAAGGGCCATGATGGAAGGATCTGTTCCAGGATTCTCTCCGTAGCTCACAGATGGTCCCCCTCTCGCTGCCTCTTCACGAATGTCCCTCTGTGTGGGCACCTGCTGTCTCTTTGTGTCCAAATTTCTTCTTATTAAGACACCAATCGGACTGCATTAGAGCCCATGCTGCTAGCCTAGTTTTACCTTCATCACCTCCTTCTCCAATAGTTACCTTCTGAGGTACTAGGCTTGGGGCTCCAACATAGGAATCTGGGAGGTGTCGGGGCACAATTCAGCCCATAGCAGGAGCCAGATGCACACGGTCCCATTCATCCCCTCAAAGTCATAGAAAGAAGGGCTTCAGTTCTACCCATAAAATATATGAGGATAATATTTTTAAGTGGATTACATGAGTAAGGAACCATGTTTCTCAGCACAAATGACAAGCATAGGAACGTTTGTTAACTGAAAATGAATCTGTGTTCCATGGAATCACTCTGAGGCCGCTAATGTGGCTTAATTGCATGTTTCTTCTACCAGAGGCTTCAAGATAGGCTGCCCCCAGATGGGGTAGAAGCTGGAAAGCCCTGGCAGAGTCATGGTGGCAAAGTCGGACTCCAGCAGGTGGCATTTTCTAGATGATGTGACGAGAAAACCACAGTACTACTTACTGGAAATGCCAGGCATTGTTTACCTCTTTCATTTAAGATCCACTTACAAACACTGAAGAGCTCTAAGATTCCAGTCCAGAACAAGTAACTGTAGCACTAGATGATTCACTCACAAAAGTATTTATTTGCCACTGAAAACATTTTCAGTTTATAACATAAGGTGATCACACCAGACCTGTGACAGAAACATTTCACAGATGTGACCTGATGGATTCCTCAGAAGCTCAATCTTTTAAATATAAATACACGTATATGTCAGGCTAGAGATTAATGCCATTAAAATAATTGCCATTTCCTCATTTACACAGACCCTCCATTAAGTGTTATCCTGGTGCTTCCATTTGAAGATTCAGATCTTCAGACCTCTTGGTATTAATGATTTTCATTCCTCCCGTAGTTCAGATAGAATTCATTCTCGTCCCTGGCTTCACATCACTCCATTAGAGCATTTGGCAACTAATTTAGCTTTTTGCAATCATACTTTCTCTGCCGGCATCCCGTCCAGAGGAGACACGTGGGGGGGGCAAGAAGCTACGACCCCCTTCTGGATGCGGACTCCTGGTTCGGCTTTGCCAGCCGCACCCACGTCTGACCGCTGTCGGTCTCCGCTGTGCTTGGGCAGTTGGACATGCCGACACCTCACAGAGGTCCTGTGAGAGCGAAGGACGCCGCGCTTTGGAAAGCGTCTTGTCAAATTCCATGGGAGTGGAAGGTGAGGCATTCTTAGGCCTTCCATGCCAAGTCCAGGTAAACGGCATGGTGGAGACCCCATTTTTATTTTTTGGGGAGTAATCTTGTCTTAATATTGAAAGTCAATCATTATTAACAAAACCTCATACAATGCAGGTGTGGGTCTCATGTTAAGAATGACTGAGGAATCCCTATTGCTTACTTCTTACCCTGGATGAACACTAGCTAAAACTGTAAAATGTTTGTTTGTTTTTCTTCTTCCAGAAGACCCTTCCTAAAAGGAAAGTACCTTCTTGTTCAGGAGCAGTTACATCCACACACACCCACACACACACACACACGATGCATTTCCCTGTGATCCAAAGAAGTTACTCTCTAACGATCAGTAGGCATATTTCTTCGTCTGGGTGAAGGGCCCCCTGGTGCATGCAGAGCTGCAGGATTTGAGGGGCATCTGTTTCTACACACACATTACTTTCAAGTAGACATTCACCATGTGCATCCAGGTGCTATAAATACACTGGTTGTGTCCTTCAGTTCCTGTTTCTTGTTTATGATTCATTAAACAGGAAAGCCAAATGCCATAGCCAATCGCAGTCGTGCCCGGCGGTGCAAGGCCTCCCCAAGGCGAGCTGCTACCCAGCCTGGGGCCCTGCCGAACATGTTACCTTAAGTATATGCTCCGGGACCAAGGTCGGCTGCATACAGTGACTGACGTCCTGAATGTGCTCATGTTTATTGACCGATTCGGGAAAGCACAGACGCTATTAGTAAGCGTTCTCTCCTCAGGCAGCGCGGCAGGAAACAGGCCGGACAGAGCTGCGCTCTTACGTAACCTGCCGCATGCTGCTGGAGGCTGGCAGTAGGTCAGAACGGCACCGGGCAAGCTCCCAAGCAGTCTGACTTGTTCACTAGCAGCCCAGTTTGTACAATATTGCCCAGCGATCCAACCCCTCAACTAGGTACTTTGAGGAAATGACTTAAATCAAGCACAAAGTCCCAAGTGATTGACCTATTGAAATCTTTGAATGTTTTAATAATATGAACATTAATGACAAAGTTGAATACTTGACGTATAAAATTCATTCATACACGTAGTAATCTGCCATATTTTCCTGATGTGATTTGCTGGCTGGAGACTATAAAATCTATACAAAGTAGCCCAGCTCGGGAAGAACACCAACTACCCACACATCAGGCGACATTCTTAATGTCTTTCCACAAAATCTGAAGAGTCTGAGCACACTGAAGAAAGGTAACAGCAGCCTCAGTGGGCTCAGAGGCTTGTCCGGCTTGTGAGAAGTCAGCTGCCCTTCACAGCCAGGACCAAAGAGAACATTCCAGGCCTCAGCCCCTACACTATCATCAATTATTTATTTAAGAAGAATCTCTGGGCGCCTGGGTGGCTCAGTCGGTTAAGCGTCTGCCTTCGGCTCAGGTCATGATCCCAGGGTCCTGGGATCAAGTCCCGAATCCAGCTCCCTGCTCAGCGGGGAGCCTGCTTCTCCCTCTGCACCTTTCCCCGCTCATGCTCTCTCTCTCTCTCTTTCTCACTCTCAATATATGAAATCTTAAAAAAAAAAAGAATCTCTTAGTTGCATGCCAACTTCATCACATACCCACATTTTTCTGGGAACCACATATGGGTACTCATACACTGTAGGATATTAAGGAAGTCATTGCTTTTGAGGGTGGGCAAAGCATTAAGAATATGTTATCATAAATAAAACTGAAGGATTCAAAGGTGCATTAATCCTAAACTTCCATCTAAATAATACTACTCACAAAAACTATAATGGTAATAATATATAATAATGGTGATATTTCTTGATATTCACTCAACTTTATAGTGTATAATATACTCACTCTTCATATGTGAAATAAAGCAAATGCTACCTTTGAAAAGAGAGACTGTTACTTTCATAAATCTGAGTTTTTGAAACTTCCAATTTCTTATTACTACTCAAAATATTCTTGGAGATACACAATTATATAGAAATATTTGTATGGGTACTTGGTCATTATGCGCTTTCCCACTCACATTTCCCTACGGATCTTTGAGTAGAAGGGAACGTGGATGAGACAGTAATTAAAATATTAACTTGAGTCAATATTTATTGAGCACTTCCTGCGTGTCATGAACTATTCTAATGGCTTAATTGTTTTAATCCACTTAAATACTATGCTATATATATAGTATTTAAACTTGTTATGAATTTGTTGAATTACAGCAAAGTAAGAGAGCTGCTCAGATAACCTCTTTATCACCTCCCGGATCTAATAGTCTATGGTCCTAAATACATGTGCATTCAGTTGTGCACATACATGCTTGTATGTGTGTGCGTATTCACACTTTCACGGCAGGTCAAATTAATTATTGGTTTTAGTTACAGTTTTCAAACATTTAAAATTTTAAAAAGTTCATGCTTAAAACTACTATGTGCAAAAAAACTGTACTGATCTCTTGAGAGAAATGCAATGAGGAGCTTCCCTGAAGGATCACCACCTGATAGAAGACAAGACACACGTGCTCCCGTAGTTAACATACGAAAACACGTATGTCGTTGCAAGCATGCTGGTGTCACTGCTCTTGGAGCCCCGTGGGCATGCCACGTGAACATGGCCGCTGATCCACGACATCTGGGGCTTGCCAGGAGAAATCTGTTATTTGGGGATTTCCATTTTCAAACACTGCTGCTGTTACCACCCCCGCCCCAGCCCCAGTGAGCAAGATCCACCCCCACTTTCTACACGGAATTCAGGATTTGGCTCTAATCCTCACTTTCAACCACTGTGTTGATAATTTCAGTATTTATGTCAATGATCCTTTGCCACTGTTGACATCCTAGATCCCTTCTTCCCTGTACCAATAGGACTGCTCCTAGGACCCCCGCATCCAGTTATATCAGGCCCCTTCTGAGGTCTCCAGTTTGTCGTGTTTCATACCACACGGTGCCCTCAACACCCAGCTCCTCTGGCACCCCTGACCCCCTCGCCCCTTCACACAGGGACGACCTCACTTACCATGTGCATTTCCGGTGTCCGTGCCCTGCAGGGCCTGGTCCCCATTTTCTAACCGTGTACCAAGTATTTTCACCGGGATAGTCTGTAGCCTTTTCAGATATTTAAAAGGTAACTCAACCCCCCTCCAAAACAGAAGCTTTATTTCAAACTTCCCTACTTAAGTGTTTGACCTCTTCAGCAGTCGTCTTAGAATATCCTGAGAGTCCTTGTTCCGTCTTCGTACTGAAAAGCAAGCCTTGGTTTGCCTCGTCCTTCACAGTAACCTCTGCATCGTTCTGTTGGCTCGGCTGCAGCCCCGCCGGCTGAGTTCAACACCGCACTGACTTAGTTCATTAACATTCCCGATGTCTCACCCTCCGCAGTGTACTTGGTGCTCGGCTGCCAATCTCATCGTCGTAATACGCTTTCCCCTGCAGCATGCCTTCAGTGACCTTCTCGTCTCGCCGGACTGATGCACTCCTCTATCTTCATCCTATCGTGCACCCTGTGCGTGTCCGTGGCATCGGTGAACCCCTCACACGCTCCTGCAATGTCCTTTCCTGCTCTCCTCCTTCCGCACTTAGCGGTCCTCCACAGAGGCCCGTGCCCTGCAGAAGGCTTCCTAGTCAGGTCAGGCCTCACTGAACTTTCTGTTCTTCAAATAACGTACTGCTGGTGCTGTGACCGCACGAGTGTCCATGTGTCTTACACCCACGAGAGCAGAGGCTGAGTGAGGGGCTCTCACCTCCGTTAGCACCCATCACTGAATGTCAGAGCTGCAAGTGAAAACAAGTGCATCCTGTTTTCATTATTCCACAGAACCCACTTACTTAATATTCAAGGAATTAATTTGGTGCTCAAGTATGTATTAACCTGTGTTATGGAATGAATTGTGCCTCCCCAAAATTCTTTTGATGAAGTCGTAATCCCAGTACCTCAGAATACGACTATTTAGAGATTGGGCCTTTAAACAGGTTCATCAAGGTGATATGAGGTCATAGGGTTGGGCCCTAATCCAATCTCACGGACGTCCTTACAAGAAAGATTAGGACACAGACCGAGGGGCCGCTGTGTGAAGAGAGTAGAAGGTGACCATCTGCAAGACAAGACTCAAACTAACCCTGTTTACCCCCTAATCTTAGAATTGGAAAGAAATAAATTGCTGTTGTTAATGCCAACCAGCCTACTTTGTTATAGAAACCACAGCACACTAACGTACCCGGCATAATTATTTATTTTTGATATTTATCTGAGGTTCTATGAAAATAATTGCCATTACCTATTATAGTCTGCTCAAATGTTATCATAAATATACATAAATATCAATATGACAACATACTGTTGTCAATCAAACACTGAAGAAAAGTAAGTAACATTTAATTTGGTGGGCAGACATCATGCTTTTCAAAGAACAGCTAAATAATTCTAAACAGCTAAGTCTTACATCCAAATATGACTCTGAAAATCAGCATCTAAAGTGAAATAGATATATTTACCACTTTGATTGCACATCATGAAATTTTGCTTGGTATTTTATTTAATTCCTTTCCCGTTAGAAGCAACAATGAAGTTACTTCAGTCCATGATACTCCTTTGAATTTAAATGCCCCTAAACTGTCACAAATGCTTAGCAAAAATCTGATACTCCTTTTCTGGGATTATTCAAAATCTAGACTAGACAGAGCAGAAATTGTCTGACTGATGGTCCACTTTCTTCCTGAAATAAAGAGTGATTTCCCTAGTCATTGTCTAGATTAGAAATGTGCAGAGATATATATTTTTTTTCATTCCCAAGGCTACAACTACTGCTCTGAGGATTTTTATAAATTCTCAAAATGTCAACTCTAATTTAAGCATAAGCAAAATATACCCACTATTGGGGCTGACACGGAGGTTGGCCCATTCTCAGTATAAGCAACACCTGAATTAGTAATTTTAAATAAAAAGTCTTAAAATCCAGTGGACTTCAATTCATCTTATCTCTATAAAAGTTAGGCATTATTTTTTAAGATTGGAAATTTAGTCCCTTTTCTGATTGTAAATATAAATTTAAAAGTATGGTCCTAAAATGGGACTTGGCTTTGATGAGAATATAAAAATATTAGATGTCAAGTTATCCCTGCTTTGCCCTATCTATGTACCTGCTTTCTCATCTTATTCTTTACAAGGATCCCAAAGTGTTACAGGTTGGATTTCCAGAGAACAAAATCCCAGCGACGGCGATTTCCGCGCAGGTGGCTGCCTGGACCAAAGCTCCAGAGAGGGTACAGAAAGCGGCGTGCAGCAGAAGCACGACTGAACCGAGACGTCCTCACAACAGGGGCCTTCCTGGAATCCACGGGAATCTCTGGGGCCAAGAAGTCCTTGCAGAATCCTTCCAAACTGGGGAAGGGGAGCTGGGCCTTCTACCTCCACGTGGTCCAAGACATTGGGTGTAGACGACTGTAGGACAGGGCAGGACCCTGGATGCGGGGACTCCCTTCAGGGGATGGCCATCCTGGAGAAAGACTCAGCTGAGACCTTTCACCTGCCCACGTCTCCAGAAACTGGGAGAATGAACGCCTGGGCTTGCAGCTAATGAGACATCATGCTTACAAACCACAGCATCCACTATAAAAAGGTAAGAATTCAACTTCATACATATTGGCCAAGTGTTTGCAGGTCAATAATTTTAACATTTATAAGACTCAGTTTCCTTCTTTGTAACTGGAACTATTAACACCTTTCAGGCTTTCTCAAAATAATTTTTTTAAAGCCAGTATATGAGTGAAAATTCTTTGGGGCATAAAGAATCAGAACCAAAATGTATCTTAGAAACTATCTAGGTCCATTTCTTTAGTATAGCCGAAGAAGTGAAGCCTAATATAGAGACCTATATTTCTTCATACCTGACACAATTCTAGCATTTTCTATTTATTACCTCATGTAATTCTTAGTACGGCCTAGGAGAAAACAGACAAAGAGAGGTCACGTGACCTGACTGCAGTCACACAATTGGGGGCAGGGGACAACAATGATGATCTCCAGTCCCAGTGGCTTTGCTTTCAACCACCATATTATACACTTCCGGTGGGACAGCAGTCTGTGGGAGGTTAGCGGTCAGGTCTTCGACTTTCTGCCATGTAGTTCATTCAACCTACACCTGGCAGCCGTGTAGACTGGAAAGCAGAGACAGCAAACTGACAATCAGGGGGCAGAACACATCTTGACATGTTCATTTGATCCATTGTTCTTTTTTTTCTGTTTTTAAGCATCTGTTTGTTTTAGTCTGCCCAGGGGTTTGTAATGTAGTTTGACTGAAGGGGTGTTCATGTTTAAAATGTCACCAAGGAGTGTCACATCTATAACCTTACGCCACATATAAACTGATGTCATGCACATATGTTCTCAGCCTGGTCTGTTCAGGCACTTGAGTTTGAAACCCCAGTTATTGGTTGAAACTCCAGATGGTGGTGATGGTGATGGTGATGGAGGTGATGATGGTGATGGTGATGATGATGATGATGGTGGTGGTGATGATGATGGTGGTGGTGGTGATGATGGTGGTGTGGTGATGATGGTGGTGGTGATGATGATGGTGGTGATGGTG
>NW_022589741.1:2426879-2470190 GCF_004348235.1 Phoca vitulina | reverse complement strand
GTGGTGGTGAGAGTGGTGATGGATGGCAGTGGTGGAGGTGGTAGTAGAGGACAAGAAATAGTACAAGGAGGAGGAAGTGATGGAGGTGAGGAAGAAGGAGATAAGGAGAGAATATAAAAGAAGGAGGAGGGAGAATGGAAGGGAAGGAAGAGAATAAGTTATTGCTAATACTAATATAAATATTCAGTACCTATTACAGTATAGTCTTTGCTTCTTTTATATTCTATTGGTTTTCTCTGAGAAATCTCATCTGATATACAATTTCAGAGAAGTGCCACTACTTCTTTCCAGACAGATGTAATCTGCTTAAATGAATCAATGTCTCCACACCAGACTGACTCTTTTGATGGGAGCAAAATGTCTGCATGCTCACACAATAGATATGGGGTTGGGGGCGCGAAAGAGGGGGAGGGTAGGAGAGGCAGCTTACAAATTATTAAAATATAAATATTTTCATTCCAAATTTCATCAGAAGAGAAATGCCTATGAAGATCAAAGACACATTATCGGTTTTTTTCAGATAATTATTTTTAACAGGAAGAGATTTTTCCACGAAAACAGGAATTGAGACATTTTGAAAAACATATTGCTACTGAGCATCTACTTTCTGACAGGTATCATGTTTCAGGTTGAGGAGAGAGAAATAAAAGCAGACATTTTCAATCATGTAATAAATGCCAGAAGAGGCTGAACAGATGGCATAATTAGCACACAATTAAGAGAAAAAAGTCTCACATGATCAGGGAAAGCTCCCTGAAGGAGGTAAAATCTAAACTAGTATTTGAATAAATATTAATAATTGATCAGTTAAATAAAGGGGAGCGGGTATGTTAGAGGTAAGGAGTAGCACAGAAAGTCATAAAAGAATGTGAAAAATATAAATAGTCTATTCAGATACAAATATATTTGAGATTGCTAACGAAAAGGCAGGTGGTGATTTGAAGCAGCCAGGAGCCACATGCCCACTGAGTATTCCTGCAAATGAAGCCCACACAAAGGAGAGCAGAACTGAAGGACAGAGGGAGATCAGTCTCTGAAGATCCCATGGTTGTAACCAGCTGTGCCTGAATCTAGCATTCACTATTTACAAGAGTCTTCATCCCCAGGGTCTACACATTCCCTTTTTTGCTTAAGCTAGTGAGAGGCAGGTTGTAAGTACAAGCAAGAGAACCTTGCCCAGTGAAAGTTATTTTTTTTCTTGCTTTTGATTTAAAGCACTTTTAGAAATCCATGTCTTATTCTTTTTTTTTTTTAAAGATTTTATTTATTTATTTGAGAGAGAGAATGAGATAGAGAGAGCATGAGAGGGGGGAGAACAGAGGGAGAAGCAGACTTCCTGCTGAGCAGGGAGCCCAATGCGGGACTCGATCCCGGGACTACAGGATCATGACCTGAGCCGAAGGCAGTCACTTAACCAACTGAGCCACGCAGGCGCCCCATGTCTTATTCTTAAGTGTAACCTTCATAGGCCCCCCAGAACAGGACCCTGCACACAGCACCTTGCATTTCATACATATACCACACAATGCATGCACACATGCACACAATCCCCGGAAGAACAACATTACCATGATCAGTCAGCGAAGCTATGATGAAAGCTGAAGGTCAAAGGACACAAAGGAAACTGACAGTAGAGAAGTTCAACGACTACATCACTCACGTACACGGTTAATGGAGCCTGGCTCTCCTGAACCAGCCTTGTTGCCATGGTTGTTGTTTTTAACCTGTCAAAATGCAGTCATTTATGCTCAACCCTCACTTCTAAAGCTAATTACATGATGTTAGATACTTTATTCTCTGATGCATCGCTCAGGTAATGTTTCAGATGATGATGCATTTCGCAACATGGAAGTTTACTGTTTTATGAGCCCACACAAAAGTGTGAAAATAGTTTCAATGATCTGTTTATCTGTCCTGTAAAATATATGATGAGGTCTTCATATGGGTGGAGAGCAGAGAACTGTTAAGCATTAAGTTCTTGAAAGAGTCAAAGAAAAAATTCTATCCAGTTGATTTAAATTGGGGCATACTAGGAAAATACAATGTATTCATATTATTTTTAAAGGTAGCACCTGAAAGTGATATAACACGTTATGTTAACTGTACTGGAAAAAATAATTAAAAATTAAAAGTAAATACATAAAAGATCATCGTACCAGGAAATTTTCAATTACTCTAACCTCACGTTTTCATTAAAAATACTTTTAATTCTGTACTTTGGCCAAAAAGGTGATTGTACACTGGAAATACTGCAGATTAAAACAGGTTAGAATGCTCTTTTTTTATGTGCTGTGTTAGAATAACAAGTACCTGAACAAAGTCTCCGTATGACAGTTTCTCCTTTAGGCTAACCAAAAACCAAGAAACACAACGTTAGTAGAATCTGTAAGGTGACAACATGGACAGATATTTGCTTTTCTGTCTTCAAATGATCACAAAAGGTGACCAGCAGAAAGCCATCATCATTGGTGTTTCCATCAACAACACACGCTGAGCCCTTCCTCTGTGCCCAGCACTATGCCAAATACCTCTACATACATCAGCCTAGAACAACCAGGTGCAATAGGTAATATTATCATCCTCAGTTTTTATATGAAAAAACTCAGGTTTAAGTAAGTTCAATAATTTGTCTAAGGCAACACAGCTAGTAAGTGGCAGGGTCAGTTCCAAGCTCTGTTTTCCTCCAGATCCAAGTTCATAACCATCACATTCCAGTTCCAACTATGTACCGAAAACAAAGGAAGTGGTATCTACATATGAGAAACTTCCTCTAGAAGGAATTCAGATCAGGTTTGACTTACAGCATAAGAACTACCAGCTGTCGCTGACCTGTTGCCATCCCCAGCACGGGCTACGCAGGCAGGTGGACATGGAAGCAGAGGGCTGGCACAGGGAAAGTCTTCCTGGTCTTGGTTCCCCACCCAGTAGAAGCTGGGCAGAACTCCAAACAGAAAGCTCCCATGTCTGGAACTTTCTTCTTCAAGAGGTCAAAGACATCCCCCCCACTGCTCCTCCCACACACTTATATATAAGTAAAACAGATACTACATAAATGTTTTCTTAATTAAAATATTTGACTTTAAAATTTGTTGGAACATTTGAACTTGAAAATCAACTTCTTCTCTCAACTCTGTCTTGAAAAACATAAAATACTGTAAGTTTTCTACTGTTATAAGTCAGCTGCTGACACAACAATGCCGTGTCACAAAGTGACCACCACAAAATTCAGTAATATAATAAAAAGCATCTATTACCCCATTTACAGGAGGTTTGCTGTGTGTCTGATGCTTAGCTAGGGTAGCCTGCTTCCCATGCCTCACTGACCAGCCCAGGCTGGAGAGAAAGCAGCTCTCTGGGCATGGGCATGCTGCCGGGAGGCAAACAGAAACCCGTGACACCTTCTAATGTCAAAGCTCAGAATTTGCACCCTGTCAATTATACCTACATTCTATTGGCCAGAAAAGTCACGGGGTCACACCTAAAATAAGTCATGGGGCAGAAATATATGTTCATCCCACAGATGATAGGAAGGGGAAGAAAGCTGAGGACCAACAATGCAACCTAATCACACCCAGTGATTTAAAAAGTAAATAAGCAAAAAGTGTCTCTTGTTGCTGAATCCCAGTCTTTGTTGATTCTACATCTTCAATTACACTCATCTCAGGCCTGGAGTCCCTTTCACCTCTCCTCTTCTGCAAATTCCTATTCCTCTTCTGCAAGATCATGCTTGTATGTCACCTCATTTCAGAAGCCTTTCCTGGCCCGCCTTACACACTGTAGGTGTAAACTAACGTTTATATGTCTTGCTATTAAAGGAGACACACACGCAGATGCACAGTTTAAGTATTTTAAGTAGGTTTTCCGTCTTTTCTTTCCTTCCGTTTTTCTTTTTTCTTTCTCTACCTCCCTCCCTCCCTCCTGCTCTCCCTCTCTCCTCCCCTTCTTCTCTTCCTCTCCTCCTCCTGCCCTCTCTCCCTTTCTTCCCTTGGTCCCTTCTTTAAAAACCTTGACAGACATTGTTACAGCTAATATTTCTGGTTCTCTTCATTTTGGGCACATGATAAACTACATACAATTAATTTTAATTAATTAAATACATACAAGGTTAAACATGATGATGTGATTTGTGTGGCCCAATGAAATGTGTGCAAAAAGTGAGTGCCTTTTTCAGGCAGATGCCTTTAAAAGCTGGTACACAATTCCCCGTCTTCTCGTGCAGCAGGGACCACCAGCAAACCCAGGTAAGGGGGGCTTCCCTCACTCAAGGTCCCCAGATGAGGATAACAGGGGACAGAATCCCCAGCGACCTGTGGCATGCATGTAGCGTGACTAAAAACACACCTCTGTCATCCCAAGACACTAAGATATTGGATCATCACCACAGCATAACCTAGACTACCCTGACTGATAAAGACTCTTCATCAAAGTCATAGTCCTATCAGAAGTTCTCAAGATATTAGGATTTAAAGTCCCTTTTCCATGAGGACACTGAAAGAAACTTCTATAAGCCCTGGTGCTCACACAGCACTGTGATTATACAAAATACAGTTTGATGTACACAAGTTAGAAAGTGTTTGAGGAAAAAAAAAACTTTAATTTTTTAAATCATCAAATTTATATAATCACTAATACATAAAAATGGTTATAAAATATTAACACCCCCAAATTAGATTAAATTTTAAGTGACTTAATCATTAGAAACATTAATTATCATGTGAACATTTTGGTAAAAGGTTTTTAGATAACTAATTGAAGGTAAATTTGTTTTTAGGTCAGCTGAGTTTGGGTGAAAGGATTTACTATTCCAAGTTTTTGTTACTGCCCCTATACCCTTTAAGAAGCAGATATCCCATTTTATAATTAACGCCTTGACTTCACCTCAGCAATTCATCGATGGAGAGATAGTGAATAAATCTAGTATTGAATCTATTTGGAAACGGTTTGGAGCTGGTAATCCCCAGATTCATTATAAAACATACTGATGGTTCTTGCATAATATTCCATTGTGTATATATATATATTATGCAGCCATCAAAAAAAAAACAAACAAAAAAACGAAATCTTGCCATTTGCAACGACATGGATGGAACTGGAGGGTGTTATGCTGAGCGAAATAAGTCAAACAGAGAAAGACATGTATCATATGACCTCACTGATATGAGGAATTCTTAATCTCAGGAAACAAACTGAGGGTTGCTGGAGTGGGGGGTGGGGTGGGAGGATGGGGTGACTGGGTGATGGACACTGGGGAGGGTATGTGCTATGGTGAGCGCTGTGAATTGTGCAAGACTGTTGAATCACAGATCTGTACCTCTGAAACAAGTAATGCAATATATGTTAAGAAAAAAAAGAAAAAAGAAGAAGATAGCAGGAGGGGAAGAATGAAGGGGGGGAAATCGGAGGGGGAGACAAACCATGAGAGATGATGGACTCTGAAAAATGAACTGAGGGTTCTAGAGGGGAGGGGGGTGGGAGGATGGGTTAGCCTGGTGATGGGTATTGAGGAGGGCACGTTCTGCATGGAGCACTGGGTGTTATGCACAAACAATGAATCATGGAACACTATATATAAAACTAATGATGTAATGTATGGGGATTAACATAACAATAAAAAATTAAGAAAAAAAAAAGGTAAAGCCAAAAATATACTGATGGTTCCAAACAATACAAAGCCCAGTGTAATAGAGTTAAACATATTCATGTCTAGAATAGTGAGCCGCCACTGGTCTAAATAGAGTGCCTATGGACTTAAGCTTTCCTCTACGTATACAATTCCTTCTTACAGAGTATCAGAAGGAGCAGTGAAGGACTACATGTGTGGAATGAAATGCACGACAGGGGAAAGACAAAGATCTCAAGGATGCAATCCAATATCTGCAGACTGGATGTATATCATATAAACTGCAAAGGTTTCAAAAGCCAAAATGCTCAAATGTATCCTACGGTTACAGGAGGTTAATTTGCAGGACCGGGCACACTGCACTGATACGCAGTGATTTTCAGTAACTTTCCTTTAAAGCAGGTCTCGCACTGGGCATGAGTCTGACCTCAGAGGACAGGGCCTCTGCTAAGTATCCCGCTACGTTAGTGGTATGTGGATGTGTAGGTCTTTTAGCTGCGCTGAAGAACGACTTTGGCTTCAAAGTGGGGAATCAAGGAAATAACACTCGGAACTCATAATTATTGTATCTGCTTCTGTTTCTTAAAGAGAGAGAATGTTTTGAAGTCATTCTCTCTAGCTGAATTGTCTGAGATCACGTATTGCACTATGAATACATCTTTTAATGTACGGCACATCACAGAGGTCTCCACTAGATGTGTGAAGAACCTGAAATACTACTTGTCTGCTCTTGCTTGTTTCTTCCCACCAGGTGTAAACATTCGGGGTGACAGAGTGCACCTGACTGATGCCCCGCCCCCTTCCCTAAGGCAGAAGGGCTGAATCATCTCGCAAGTGACTCAAGTTCCTGGGAAGCATTTGATAAAATGTGATTTAAAATACTTCGAACACTGTCTACCAAATGAGGATCATTACTGTTCTTAGCTGGAGCTCACTGATTGAAGTATGGTCATAATAGTTAATTTTAAATATAATGGATATCTAAAGAATGGTAATTTAATCTAAATGCAGATAGATGCTTACGTAGAGACCGTAAGACTCACTTATGAGGACTTCAGGTATTTATCAAAATATGAGGTTCTGATAAAATGCTGCTTAGCACATTCTGTATTTGAAATGATCTATTTGTGGGGCCTCCTTGTCTCACTCAACGAAAGCCAAGTATTTTCTAAGTGACCTACATGCTGTATCAGAATTCTCCAGAGAAACAGAACCAACAGGAGATGGACAGATAAACAGACAGAGACGTGTCATCAGGGATGGGCTGAGGTGATCACGGGGCGGAGAAGTTCCTGGCCTGCTGCCTGCATGCTGGAGACCCAGGAAAGCTGGGGGTGGGGCTCCAGTTTCAGCCTGAGCCTGAGAGCTGGGGGCCGACGGTGTGAGTCCTGCTGTGAGCCCAAAGGCCCCAGAACCAGGAGCACCGATGTCCAAGGGCAGGAGAGGACAGATGCTCCAGCTCAAGCAGAAAACACATCGACGCTTGCTCTGCCTATGTGTTCTACGCAGGCCCCAACAGAAGGGAGCCTACCCAACAGTCCCGGCGAGGGTGATGGCCTTCTCTCAGTCCGGATTCCAATGCTAACCTCGCCTGGAAACACACACACGCACGCACACACGAGTGTTTCACCATCTCTCTGGATATCCTCTGGCCCAGTCTTGTTGACACAACTAACACAATGGCCCAACCTTCTCTCTTCCCTACCCTCTCCCCTTCCTCGTGCCATGCCCCAGCCTCCCTTGCTGTCCTAGAGCTCATCAGGCGAGCCTCCAGCTGGCCTTGGAGTCTCCGTGCCAGGACTGGGGACCAATCCTGAACTGGCTGAGTATCGGTGACTTCATGTCTGTACTTTCTGAAACCCAATTTCCAATCGCAACCTCCACCAGACCTCCTTCTTGTATTTCTTAATCCGTTACTTTCTAACATACCACAAACGATTATAAACTTGTCTGTCTCCCTCCTTGAACGAATGCTCTCCAGGACAGGGAACTGTTGTGTGTCTGGTTACCCCCGTACCTTCGGGAGACAGGAAAGCGTCTGCACACAGACATGTGAGAAAGGCAGCAACCATCTTGGTAAGAACTCTACTTGGGACTATTTTGCCCTTAAGTGGTTTTTAAAAAAATCACTCTACAAAACTCTTTAATGCAAAAAGAAAAACCAGTACTTTTGCAATCATATATAACTAATAGTCAAAGAAATACTTAAAATGGATTTATTTCTATGTTCATTAGTTTCTAAAAGAATAGAAATAGGATGATGCAATAGAGCAAAACCTTGGGACACGGACTCTCCACTGAATCAGTGTGAGTATTATCTGGGCATTGCGGAAGAGGACAGAGAGCAGAGTTCATGGCAACCTGCACGTGAATCTAGACTCTTCCAGCACCAGAAGGGCCGCACAGCGTGGATTTTCCGAAATGATGGAGATGTTCCGCCTCGACGGTCTGATTCCACAGCCACCAGGCACACGCGATTTACTCAACGCATGAAATGTGAGTATGACTGAGGATCTGAATTTTTATTTTTTTTTAATTTTTTTTTAAAGATTTTATTTTATTTATTTGACAGAGAGATTGTGAAAGCAGGACACAAGCAGAGGGAGTGGGAGAGGGAGAAGCAGATTCCCGCTGAGCAGGGAGCCCGATGCGGGGCTTGATCCCAGGACCCTGGGATCATGACCTGAGCTGAAGGCAGATGCTTAACGACTGAGCCACCCAGGTGCTCGAGGATCTGAATTTTTAATTTAATGTAATTTATAGCTAAATTTAAATAGTCACATGTGGCTAATGGCTATTCCATTAGCGAGCTCAGATTTAGATAAAGGACTTTAAAAATTCTCTGATATTCAATTTTACCATATGCAAAAGGAGATGAAAATGCTAATTTTTTTTTTAGCACTAACAGGAATTAAAATAAAAATATTAAATGGTCATCGTGCTGCCTGACACATGGAGGATGCTCATGCCGATGCTCTTGCTGTAGCTCTTAATCCCTGTTAGGACTTTTACTGAAATCCTGGCGCTCGTTCCCTGGTTCCCTGGTTGTGACTCGTGGCCTCCATGAAGCACCAGAGGGGACTTCAAGCCTGTGGTTAAGACCCCTGGATCCCGCTCTTCTCACTGCTGTGTGTGCTGTAGTTCATGGTTCAATCTAGCCCTGGGAATAGAGTAGAGTGTAAAGGAAATTCTTCAAAAAGAAAGCAGTGGACTAATTATTGGGCTCTGATTTCAGGCAGAGTGGTTTATTTCTTACCGAGATCCCTACGAAGCTTTTTGCTGCTCTTAAGCATTCCAGCGACTTCGTGCCCTTGTCCCCACGGGCACCTTCTGCCTCTACCTTCCCTGCGCTGACTCGAGTCAGGAAGGGAGAACCCATTCCGCCTCTTATGGTATTTACTGTAAAAACAGTAAATCCATATGCGTTATAAAGTGATACATGCCTCATCCAGATATCCTAATTTTGTTAATGCTAAGGGGTATTCCCATTTCTTTCCAGATTTGAGATCAGAGTTAGATGAAGACACTTAAAATATCTAAACAGTTTCTGATTCTGAGAAAGCCGTTTAATCTTGTGTAAATTAACCTGTTGCATCCCTTGAGAAAACAGTAAGTGTTTTGTTTTTGTTTGTTTTAAACGAAGGCTGTGGTTTGAGACTTTCTTCCTAAGACCAATTTGAAAACATTTCTGAAAAGTCAGTAACTTTTTCCCATGATCTCATACACACACACACGTGCACGCACGCATTTTTTCCACTTCTTAATTCAGAGTTTGTTTTTTTTTTTAAATATTTGGGTTTTTTTTATAAAGATTTTATTTATTTATTTGAGAGAGAGAGAGAGAGCACAAGAGGGGGAGAGCAGGAGAGGGAGAAGCAGACTCCCCACTGAGCAGGGAGCCCGATGCGGGACTCGATCCCGGGACTCCAGGATCATGACCTGAGCCGAAGGCAGTCGCTTAACCAACTGAGCCACCCAGGCGCCCTTTAATTCAGAGTTTTTGATTGGTACAAGCTTAATGGCCTGTGGTCAAGCCCCATTTTAATAACCTAAAGTCATTAAAATATGCCCCAAACAATTAATTTAAAAGAAATAATTACATTCTTTTTTTTTGCCAAATTTGTTTAACAAGCTTTTGACTTTAAATCTACCTGTTCCTACTTGTCCATTTTACATCTAGATTCTCATTCTTTTAAACTGATTTTTTTAAAGTACAGAAGCTATTTCTGCAGACTCCTCACCATCAGACAGCTAAGTTACACACATGCAAACATGTACATACGCAAAACATACTGGATGATGCAACTGTTTTATCCTCTGATCCTCTGGGGTGTCTGCTCAACCAATGCCCTCCTCTGATTAAGAGATAGGACACCCCCCCACACAGGGGCCCCTATAACCATGTTTACATCACATTTATACAATAGTGCCTAGCTCACAGTACGGAATAAAATAAGTTAATAATAATGAATGTTAATAAAATTTTACTCAATGAATGAATAACTCATTCTGGCCTCCTGGCCACAGCTGGCTGGACCAAGACACTTAGCTAATGCTGGCCAATCCGTGTACAGATTGAAGTCTGCCTCACCAACCTGGATATCCTGCAGCACGGTCATGATTTTGGTTTCACATCTGGCACAACTATTTGGTACCACTTACAATCAAAGCAAAGTGAGCTCAGGTGCAGAGAGTAAGAATAAAGAGGGTATAAAGTAAGAGAATCGTTCTAGCATTTCGATATATTTCACTCTGCCTTCTGCTGGCTCACATGGAATCCTGTACTTGGCAACCAGAAGACCTAGCACAGACAAGACCTCTGTGACTTGGAACCAAAGGCCCCCCGCCTCCACACAGTGGGGCTGTCCCTGGTGCTCCCATCACTGCCCCCTCTCTTTGGTCCTCACTTGCCCTTCCCGGACCCTGTTGTGGGGTGCACGCTTCATGCAGCCTGTAAACTCTAACCATGTACTCTACAGTGTGTAACTGAACATAACAAACAAAAAATAAACTCTAATGTAATCTGAAGGTCCAAGACATTCCGAACCGTTCTGGAATCATTAACTAGGCACAATAAAAGCTGCTTTGAGTGACCCAAAAGATGAATTTACTAAAATATGCTGTTATTCAACTAAACGTATTAATGCAACTTTCCCTTAGTAAAGAGAGTCTGGCTAGCTGTTCATCCAACCTGCTTCCTCTTATTTTGGGGCACGTGGCTAGACTATAGTCCGTACCCCTCTCTTAGAGGTAAAGGGAGTCATGTGACTGAGTGCTAACCAAGGGAACGCAAGCCAGACTGAGGTGTGTCACCTGCTGGTCTGGCCTCTGACACCCCCTGATGGCTTTCTCATGCTCTTTCCCGGTGGCGGACTGAGGTGGACACAAACGTCGCAGCCTTGGAAGTCAGTGCTGAAGCTGACAGGGTTGCAGGATCAGGGGAACCTGAATTTTTGCATCACCACATGCAGGATAACCTCCGCCCGAGACCATCCCCCACTTTGGACCTGACGTGGGTGAGAAGTTAATGCCTGTGTGTTAAGTGGCTGAAATTCCAGAGTTCATTTGTTCCCTCACTAACATTGTTCTAAAATGCACATGGAAAGGGGCTTACATCGTGACAGTGGAGAGGAAAGGTGGTAATACAGGACAGAACCCAGGCTACCACCTCGGCAGAAGAAACCCAGGTGCCACCCTGCACGCAGTCTCCCAGAAGGCAGATGCTTTGGCATAAATGGGGAGCTCAGAAGACGGAGATCATGAGCACTCACAAAAGGGGGATGACAAGAAAGCAGGGAGAATGCACCTGAACCTGAATAGCAGGAGGCAGGCTCATTGCAGCTGTTGCTGAACTGATTGTCTGAAGGCAAAGCAACGCTCTTGTGTGCAAACAATATGTACTACTTAGGGAACGGCAATTAGAATCAGGAGGCCCTGCCCAAGTGAATGGGGCCTGATGGTGTTTACTCAATTTTAAATTGCCCAAGTAGTGATAGAAAAATAAGCCCTGCAAAGCACTTTGGAAATTTCACTCACAGAACACTGACGGACTCAGCCCAAGAAGCTGGTAAAGCAAGACAGAGGTGAAGAAGAAAATCTCACGGCGGAGTGTATTATGGGGCTCTCCCCTGCGCCCCCCCCCCCAGCATCTGTTTCCATAGCAACTCTAGGTTTCCAGGAGCTTTACAGATGACATTAAGTGAACATCAAAACACTTAATAAAAAAAATTTACTATGTATACATAGAGTGAACTACCTGCCAGAATATTTTACACTAAGTCAGCATTTATTAGTGCATTCTAACAACACCTGAGTACTAACACATAGCGATAATTTACTGGGCGTTCTTGCCACATAATGAAACAGGTGAAAGTTACATTTCAGCAGCTCAAGGCTGCTGCCAGATCAGTCTCCAAAGCTCTTTAACAGGAGAACAGACTCCCACCACATTACCATGAGCTAGATCAGTGGGACACATCAGCCTCTCTTTTCTTTTGAATTTTCTTCTGTTTAAATTGGGAGCACATTGATGCAATGGTAAGCACAACCAATCTTGGAGTGACTTAATTTCTGCCTTTTCCGTAAGCCAACCTCAGATAATTTAGTTTGGAGCAGGAAAACCATTTTTTAAAATTTATTTATTTATTTAAAATACTTGAGATAGAGATAGAGCGGGGGGGCGGGGGGGCATGCAGAGGGAGTCGGACTGGGACTGGATCCAGAACCTGGGATAATGACCTGAGTGAAAGGCAGATGCTTAACTGAACCACCCAGGCACCCCAAAACCATATTATTTATAATTACCAACATTAAATGCTTACTCTTTTTACCAAATTACCATGCAGCCCAATCTCAGTAATGCATGTCATTAACTCTGCCTGAATAACTCTGGCAAATTTTGCTGAGTTACACTAAATCTGTTTTGTAAGGACACTTAGAGTTCATTCTTTTTTTGTCATTTAGATTGAATTTCGAGAATTTAGTGGGAATTCTTCCAGAGCCCCGGGCAACTGGGCATTTTTAAATAAGCTTTGACTAGGTATAATTAATTTAAATTTCATCAAAGTGTGAACAGCATTTAGTGAAATATGTAAATCTGCCCATGAGACAGAGACAGCAGGTGTGAATACTGCACCTCAGGCTTCCAAAAGTGATCAATCCCATAGAAATACAAATCACAATCTAGGATAATCAGGCATCAAGCGGTGTAATTAAGTAGCTGGTTTTAACTCAAAATGTTACACTCCAGACTCGAGACATCAATAATGTACAGAGTGTACTCTCAGAATCACACTGGATGAAAATGTGGAGGCAAATACGGACTGACAAGTTCAAGGGTGCCTGATGAAGCTACCCTGGATCTGCAGAGCAGACCTTGACCCTGGCGCAGCATCACGGGACTGCATGAAGTGTTCCGAGGGGGAGGAGAAGGACGGCAATGTTCAGTAGGACACAATGATCTTCAAGACCAGGATGGCCTCCTTCTTCTGTAATTTGAAGCGACTTGGAATACAGTAACTCAAGATCTGACACTCCGAATTCATTCTGCTCTCACAATTATTTACGGAGAAATTCTACAGCAGATATTGCTGCATCTGCAGCAATGTGACGTGGATCAGACAAAGGCAAAGAAAGCAACAGAATGTTCCCTGAAAGAGCTAATGAGTCAGTGGGGATGTGTACTGTTGATCCAGGTATGGTTTATAAAAATAAATAGTGTTTGACTAAATATGTTTGTATTCCAGGGGACTCAGAGGAAAGAGGGCCACAATCTCCTAAGGGGATCAAGGAAAGTTTCAAGGGAGGAAATGACTGTAACGGGGCCCTAAATACCAGAGACCATAAGGCCATTGCCACATGGGGAGTGGACAGACCCTTTCTTCTCAGATCGTTCTGTTTTTACTGACACTGGGAACTGCTGGGAGCTGAGCTCAGAGTTAGCAGTCTAGAGGGTCACACAGACTCTCTCCTTGGCCTAAGTCTACTCAGGGTCCTCTACACCATCAAGGCCCTGACCTCAGGCTGCATCCTTGGCCAGTTCAGTTCAGTTTTAATAAGAACTCTGCTGGATCCCTAGCAAAAATCCCCCAACCTTCATAATCCCTCCTCTACCACCTGGGTATCTTACCACTCCGGCCTGCCTTCAGCGAGAAACCTGTTGAGACAGTCTAGCAAAAATGCCCCAGCCTTCATCTTCCCTCTTAGTAACTTCCATCCACTGAACCCACTCTAAGCCTCAGCTACAAATCTCCACTTCTCTTTGTTGGGTTCAGACTTGAGCCTGGTCTGTCTCTCCCCCCTGCTGCGAAACCCCATTGTAGCAGTCCCCTGGAGAGTAAAATCTGCCTTCCCATCTTTAACAAGGGCCACGGATAATTTTTCTAACATACATACATTATATATATACATATATATGTATATATATGTATAATGCATAATGCATAAGCATGTATATATATGTATGTTATATATATGTATATTATTATAATTATATATAATATATATTTATGTGCTATATATATACTATATAATATTATATACATACTATATATTATTATATATTTAACAAGGGCCATGGATAATTTTTAACATGAATACTATATATATATTTATATGACATAAATATATATCACATGAATATATATAACATGAGTATGTTTTATATATGTATGTACGTTATACACACACACACACACACACACACTTCTTTAACAAGGGAAGCATCATGAATTCCTGACACTGAGAGCCTGAAGAGCTGAACTGGTTCCCAAACTTTATGACATTGGTTTTGCTGTTTTGTATTGTGCTTGAGGACAGAAAAGTGCTGCTTTCTAGAACGGTCTAATGAACAAGAGCAATGGGGGCAGGGGGTGGGAAATGGGACTGATTCAGAATCCTCTGAGGCATGCCTTTAGGATCGCTGACCTCTCCTGAAGCAGAAACAGCTAGGAAGGCTGTAATAGGTTGTGACAAACACA
The DNA here is from genome assembly GCF_004348235.1 of Phoca vitulina. Taxonomy (NCBI): domain Eukaryota; kingdom Metazoa; phylum Chordata; class Mammalia; order Carnivora; family Phocidae; genus Phoca; species Phoca vitulina. The sequence continues at coordinate 2,455,592 of NW_022589741.1, read as the reverse complement.
GGACAGGAAATAATCGTCAGGTGACCCAGGGGAAGAGAGAATTTAGAACCCAAAATGCACCTTTATTACAGAGAAGTCTCAAAGCTGGCCTATTTAATGGATGTCTGCATATTAATCTGAGGAGAAGTCTTCACATCTTACTAAATAAAATGAAGAAATTGAATGAAGGAATCTGTCCATCAATTGTCAAACATAAAATTAAATGTACTTGACATTTTCCAACTTGGTGTGAAATCTCTCTGTGACTTTTTTCAGAACTCCTCCCAAATGGGCATGGAAGGATAAAACTCTATGTGTGCAATGAACTGAAGAGAGATTTTTAAAGAAAAGTTATGCAGTCATTTTCCATTATGGTCAGGCACTTTAGAGTGATGAAAACTTTCACTAAACCAGAAGCATATGAATTATAACCACAAGGTCTGTAATAATTTCATTTTAGCTACTGATACAACTCTTGGGCTTGAGCTATAGCATAAAGCAAGTCCCCAGATGAACTAGGAAGGAACAATCTGGGGTCTGTGATTATGTGTAGAAAACATTAATGCACTCCCTGGGTTGTCTTTTTCTCCCCCTTGAATCTTGTGGCGAGAGAATATGTTTATCTAATAAAAAAAAGCTCACTGGATCCTTATGAAGGGATAGGCAACATTAAATACCCGAGCCCTGGATTTGGGATAACTGCATCTTTGTGATTATCTACAGTTCATTTTAAGCCCCATATTCAATAGCTTATTTGAAGATATTATCTTAAAGAACCTAGTCAAAAATATCCTTTTTTTTTTTTTTTTTTTAAATCTAGCATCCATTCTATCAACTATGAATCCTAATCCTTATATTCGGGAAAAACACTTTCCTTTCCATTACTGCACCAACTTTTGCTCTTTAACCGTATAATGTATTCCGATCTCTACATCATTGCCAAACAAGAAAAATGCATATAGTTTAAGTCTGACTAAACAAAACAAAACAGGTCAAAAGGAAATCTGAGAGTAAGCCTCAAATGAGGTTTTAGTACTTTTTTGGTTTTTGTTTTTAAATTTTATTCTCTCTCTGGGGGGGCACCTGGGTGGCTCAGATGGTTAAGCGTCTGCCTTCAGCTCAGGTCATGATCCCAGGGTCCTGGGATGGAGTCCCGCATCGGGCTCCTGGCTCAGCGGGGAGCCTGCTTCTCCCTCTCTGTCTGCCTCTCCCCCTGCTCATGCTCTCTCTTTCTCTCTGTATCTCTGTGTCTCAGATGAATAAATAAAAGCTTAAAAAAAAAATTTATTCTCTCTCTCTTTTTCTTGGTTTAAATAGAATCTATATTTAATTAGGAAATAGAATCTTGTCTTTTTCCTATCAACTTCTATGATAATTCTTGGAAGTTTAGCATCCACGCTCTGATGGAGAGTCAACAATAAATTATTTATAATGATTAAAGGAAAATAAAAGAACCATAAAAAAGAAATAATAAGAGAAGGGCCAATTTGAAAAATAAATACATAGAATTTTAGAAATAAAATATATATAGTCAACTACATTAAAGATGCATTAGAATGTTGGTTAGACATCGCTAATCCTTTATTTGTGTTTTAGACTTTAAAATCTCCTCGTTAGCTTTGATTTTTGAGATTATCTTTAAAAGTCATGTTAAATATAGAGGAGCAAAGGGAAGAAGCTAACGGTAACGGATGCTTCCCACAAAGCCCGACACCCACACGGTGGGGTACACCGGCGCACGGGACAACAGAGGTACCCGAGGCTCAGGAACATCCCCACGCCGGCCGTTCTGTGCTCTTGCCTCGGGCTCCCACGGCTCCCGGGGCTACGTCGGCTGCCCCACGTTTATATTCCTGGCCCACACTATATTTGAAGCTCAAGAGAAACAGCCTCAACTGTCCGAGGTCACGGTCACCGGCACCTCACACTCTTCACTGACCTCTCTCCCGCCTCCCATCTGAATAACTGGCAACACTGAACGAGTCTCTCTCCCTCCCTTCAGCTCCCGCATCCAGTCACCAAATCCGTTGTCTCCAAGTCCTCCGTGTAACTGACTCACCCAGGAGGTCTGTCTCACCCGGAACACACTTTCCTGGACCTCCCTCCTCACGCATCCGTCCTATCAACTGCCCAGCACGCCCCCCGTATCTCTTGGGATGCATTTCACGTCTGCTCGTAGCATCAGGGCATTTCATCTCGCACCCCTTCACAAGGCCACGCATGCCTGCCAGGGGACGGAAGGCACTCTGGTGTTGGTCTGTCTTGTTCCTTCTTCGACTCATTTGATAAGAGTGACTGTATAAAGGCACCTTAACGAAACGGTCAAGAGCACAAACTTTGAAGCTAGAATGCAGGGGTTCAAACGTGGGCTCAGCCCCGTAGCAACCACAGAAGCTTGGACAAGTGAGTTAGGTTCTCTCTACCTCAGTGTCTCCGTCTGTAAAATGAAGAATAGTCTGGTACTTCTCTCAAAGAGGTCTCAGGGGTTCATCAGTGAGTGTGACTATAAAACACTGCCCAACACACAGTATGTGAACTGTAAGCTTTTTAAGAATACAGGCACACCTTGGAGATATTGCAGGTTTGGCTCCAGACCACTGCAGTAAGGGAGTATCATGAAAAAACAGTCCAATGGCCATTTTTGGTTTCCCAGCACCTATAAATGTTATGTTTACACTGTACTATAGTCCTTTAAGTGTGCAACAGCATTACGTCTAAAAAACAATTTCTACACCTTAATTTTTAAAATACTTTATTGCTATCATATGGTGTTTGTCCTTCTCTGACTTATTTTGCTTAGCATAATCCCCTCTAGCTCCATCCACATCACTGCAAATGGCAAGATTTTATCCTTTCTGATGGCTGAGTAATATTCCATTGTGTGTATGTATGTATGTATGTATGTATGTGTACAAACACACACACACACACACACACACACACACCACATCTTTATCCATTCAAAAGCTGATGGACGTTTGGGCTCTCTCCATAGCTTATCTATTGTTGATAATGCCGCTATGTCTGCACCTCTGAAACAAATAATACAGTATATGTTAAAAAAAAGAAGAAGATAGCAGGAGGGGAAGAATGAAGGGGGGGAATCGGAGGGGGAGACGAACCACGAGAGACTATGGACTCTGAAAAACAAAGTGAGGGTTCTAGAGGGGAGGGGGGTGGGAGGATGGGTTAGCCTGGTGATGGGTATTGAGGAGGGCACGTTCTGCATGGAGCACTGGGTGTTATGCACAAACAATGAATCATGGAACACTATATCTAAAACTAATGATGTAATGTATGGTGATTAACATAACATAATTAAAAAAAAAAGAAAATCTGTATATAACTTTGACTCCCCAAAAATATAACTACTAATAGACTACTGGCCTACCCATAACAAACAGTTGGTTAATAGTTATTTTGTATATTATATGTATTACACACTACATTCTTTAAGTAGGCTAGAGAAAAGAAAATGTTATTAAGAAAAAAAAAGATAATACTGCTATAAACATCAGGATGCATGTGCCCCTTGGGATTAGAATTTTTGTATCCTTTGCGTAAGTTCCAACTTTCATCATCTGAGCTTTGAATATGCCATCATCACTGATCACAGATCACCATAACCAATATAATAATAATGAAAAAGTCTGAGATATTGAGAGAATCACCAAAATGTGACAGGGAGACACGAAGTGAGCAAACGCTTTGGAAAAAACGGTGCCGACTTTCTCAACGCAGGATTGCCACAAACCTTCATTTCAGAAGAAGCGCAGAATCTGAGGCACAATAAAACAAGCCGTGCCCGCATCCGTTTCCCAGACACAGGATGAAGCAGTGTGATGGAGGGAGGACAGGAGAGGCTAGGTTCCTGCGCTCGTGGAATTTAGAACCTCGTGGAATAAAAGAGATACCGAACCCCACATAAATAACGATATAAATACCACTGGATTAACTGCTGGGAAAGACAAGTACGGGCTGCATGACGCGTATGACAGGGCTATTCCATGCAGGCAAAGGCGCTGCTGGGGCTGGAAGGTGGGGCAGAAGCCGGCCGAGCGATGAGGGCAGGGACACAGAGACGGGAGGGAGAAGTAGCCCTGGAGGAGCGCCTGCATTCTGCGCTCCGAGCGCACCCGATGTGTCACTGCCATTACTTGTATGGAGCCTCTTTCCCCCTCACCCCTGTCCCCCTCGTTCAAAAACACATCAAAGCCCCACAAAAGCTAAAACTCTAAACGCAACGGTTTTAGGGCCCTCGCTGCCTCCTTCCATTCCTGACAATAAGCACACATCCAAAGACAGGAGTTAACGCGCTTGTGAAATCTGTCACAAATCCACCAGTTGATCAAATAGGTATCAAAATCTTTAAGCAGCTTATCAAATAAGTATTTAAGAGGGATATCTCTGAAAGAGGATATACTGTTATATACAGAAAGTAAATGACATGCACTTTAATTTGGGCGTGTGACCAACCCAAAGCTGCGCCCCCTCGCTAACGTGCCTTCAGCACTCAGGTCCCGAGCAGCACAAGCTCGCCCACCAGCCACTTCCACCACCTGCTGCGGGCTCGACTATACTCTCCCTGACCGAACGCACGTGCAACTTGACTTCTTCCTACACAACTATCCGGGCTGGGAAATGTGCCAGCAACTCTCATTATCAGCCCCAGAAAAATTAATAGCAAAGTATGAATTCTAAACGGGACCAGCTAAGAAAAGATTCCGATTGTCTTCTTTGTCCCCAAAGACATGAGCAGGCTTTGAACCCGATTCCGCCGAGATCGTGTGTAAAAGGGCTGGGATCCGACGTACTTCAGTGCGGCTTAGTAGATTATGGTGGGGCTCTACTTCTGTTCCTCAGAGGCTGTGGGCTTATTTACACTCATCTCTGAAAAACAAAAAGTGTCCTTGAAAAAGCGTGTGCATTTCCTGGATCCCAAACATTTGGCTCGGGAGTCCACACCCCTCACCAGCACTGTTCGCCTCGGTGAGAATGTGTTCATGGCTTTCTGGGTACTGAATGCTGGCTCTTGGGTAGTGAAACTGGGACAAAAATCCTAACCATCAGCAACCATGAAAATCTATCTGGCAGCAGAGAGGCTCACTTGGAGCTGCATAGGAAGCAGTGGTTTGTTTTTACTTTAGGGGAGACAGGGTAGGAAGCAGGTAGGAGAAAACTCGGGTTTTGTTTTATAAAGCAAATCTGTGAATGTAATTAGATTGCTACTAAGAAGAAAATTAAGATTTTTCTGGAAGATTTTTAAGTTCTTTGTCAAGACTATGATTCTGAGTTCCTACCCTGAAGTAAAGCATAGTTGTCTGCGTGAGCAATGACGTTTCCATCTGTTTTGTCTTGATTTAAAGATGCAGTTTTTAAAATAAAGCCACCAGGCAATGCTTATTGAAAGCACAAAATCTCTCTACTTATCACCCAAGTAAAATACAGATTAAAACAACAAGCCTAGAAAGATAGGATTTTACACAATGCTAGTGTCACTTTATTTGCAAAAATTTTATTTTAAATGCGGCTAACACCTTCAAAATAATTATGGCCTAAAACGTAACCATAGAGCCAAATCTTATCTCAGATAATAGTATCTAAGAAGACATGAAAAGCAAATTAACTTGCATAGGCATGTTTGTAGTCAGATATTCTCTCTCAAATGACAGGGTAAACAAAAGAAGACTTCCTGTGGCAAATCATATTTCTTCAAGAATATGTACGGCATTTGATAGAATTCAATTTTGGAAGAATATGAAAGAAATAAATCTCAAGCAGTTGCCAAGATCCTTCAGTTATATGAAATTACACCTTTAAAATTATTCTTTTCTAGGACAGCAGCACTAGTCTTTAAAACTTACACAGGTTTTTCTTGTAGAAGCTGACTGTATCTTAAATATTCTATAATTTTCCATGACTGTTCAGTTGCCCCTGAAGTAGTATTTTTAACACTGTTTGAATTAGTTTATAACTGGTTTAAATACAAAGCAATTCATTGGATTAGGCAAGCACAGAATAAACGATCCCAGGTGTGTGTGTGTGTGTGCGTGTGTGTGTGTATGTAGTGAGTGTGTGTGTGGGGGGGGAATTGTGTAGCATGTACGTTCATGGTGTTATCAGAAGTTAAGTCATTCTCAAAATTTTAGAAATACATTAAAAATTTTTATTTAGAAATACTGTATCTTTGGCAATCATGTTAAACTTTCTTTCAAGCGGGCGGTCTCAACTCTCACCTCGTGCCCCTGTCGGGACCGTCCTGCACTGTGGGGCCACGGAGACATGCCAGGAGCTCATGGAAGCAAAGAGAAACACAAACACGTACGCGGCTACGGGTTATTTCATGGACTCCCCGCATGCCATCTTTGGACTGCAGGAAGAAAATTTCCCTTGATACCTTTCCTTTTAAAGGAGTTCCTTTTTAATTATTACCTTGAATCACAGGAATTTCCTCTGGAGAGGACATTAGAGATTATCTAGATGGGTCTCCTCCAAGCCTGGAGAGGGGAGGTGATCTTCCCCACAGAGGGGACAGTCTGCTAGTAACTACCAGGGCTGGGACAGCGCGGCAAGTCTCCTGGCCATTTGTCCACTGCTCTTTCGATTGGCACGCATTCAAATTCTAAGACTATGTTGCCAGCACTGAGTAAATGACTAATACAGAAAAAACAACAACAACAACAAACTAAAACAGACTTAAAACCACAGATATCCTCACTGCTCTAAGAGCTATCCTGAGTAGGAGTTGTTTCCCCTGTGACTACACGAACACCAGTATAAATAAAGTCCTGCTTCTTGCTTTCCTGCACAAATCCTGTAGGGCTAATCTGAGCACAGAGCTCCCATTAGCTTCAAAGGTACTCTTTAGTTCTTGGTTCAGCTCCGCAGGGATATTAAACAAGACAAGATGCAGGCCAATGCCTTTGAGATGAAAACTGGAAACAAATTACACACTATTTAGTTGAATAATAAAAAAAATGTGTTCCATCCCTACACACTACTAAATTTCTCTGACAATCTCCCTTAATCTTCTGACACTGGGGTCTCATTCTTTTGCAATATTGTTTCTATCACAACAATGAAATGTGGGTTATTTCATCTCAGGGAAACTTGGATGCAATTTGTTAAGCAGTAATTGTGTTACCCATGCTATTGATTTGGGCACTCATCCCACAAGGAGCCTGGCGAGTGAGGAGGTTTGCGTGAGCAGCACCGCCTGACGTTACCTTTATAGACATTGCAGTGAAAAGCTTCCACTTCTTTCAAAGAAAGGTTAAGTACAAATATTTCTTAGAAAGTTAATATTCCTCAACCAGAGACCGAGCTACAGACCACGAGTTACTCGGCCATTGCACACAGATCAATTCCAAGCACGGGCAATTTTTAATAAGGAATAGGGGGTTAAAGCCAAAGTAAGACTCATTAATAATGAAAGGATCCTCAGCTTTTTTTTTTTCCATTTAATCAAATTAGATCTGATGACAAATAAAACATCTTCAGATATCTCCCAAAATTGTGAAAACAACTGAAACGAGTAAAATCTATAGTGGTTCTGAAATTTTTTTTAAGTTCTTAAAATCTTAACATACAGTGTAATATTAGTTTCAGGTATACAATACAGTGATTCAACACTTCCATACACCATCCGGCGCTCATCAGGGCATGGAAGAATCACCTAGGGGATCTTGCCCAAAATCAGATTCTGATTTGGTAAGACTGGGATGGGCCTGGGGAGTCTACATTTCTTACAAGCCCCCAGGGATTGCTGACCACACTCTTGAGTGTGAGGACTTAAGAGAGCTGTTGGCTAAGATGGTCAATGATGAAAATTTGTTTTTACGAATACTAATGCTTCCCAAGTCCCTGCTATGTGCCAGGAACTTTACCTAGATTATGTTCAACACTCCTAACAACTGCCCAAGGAAAACATCATTGCCCCCATTCTACAGAGAATAAAAAATAAGTCTACAAAGAAAATACACAATGTGAATAAGGTAAAAAGACAGAACTGGGGTAGAACTGGGGCCTGAATTTAGGGTTGTCTGGCTTCCAATCTTTTCATCAATTTATTCAAATTTAAATAAATATGAATGGAACATGTGCATGTGTAGGACGTTAGGTACTGAGGAAACAGAGCAGTATAAAAAGACAGTCTCAGCTAATGGAGCTTATGTTCTAGCAGGGAAGACAAAATTAAACCAACAGACTATAATTAGTTACATAATTATGATTTGTTAAATCCTGTGAAATAAAGTTCAAGGTGTTTTGAAAGATTATAAAAAGAAAGACTGGCCTAATCTGGCTTACAATAAAAAAAAAAAAAATGCTACCCCAAAGAAATGCCTTTTAAGTTGAGTTCAGACAGATGAGTAAAAATTAACCAGGTGACTGGAGGTGGGGTCGGCGTGCAGGCAGGAGAACACCTCAATGCAGGCAGATGAATAGTAGGTACAGAACCCCGGGGAGAGGAAACCACCAGTGTGGTTAGGGATAAAGGGTTTGAAATGGGGCCAGTGAGAAAGGCACTGACCAAATCATGTGAAGTCATGAGGCTATGTTTATAATTCTGTTATTAACTTATTTAACTTTGATAAATTAACATATAGTGTATCAATAGTTTCAGAGGTAGAGTTCAGTTATTCATCCTTCACATTCAACACCCAGTGCTCACCACATCACATGCCCTCCTTAATGCCCATCACTCAGTTTACCTCACCCCCCACCCCTACCGCTCCAGCAACCCTATTTGTTCCCTATGATTAAGAGTCTCTTACAGTTTGTCTCCCTCTCTGATTTTGTCATTTTATTTTTCCCTCCCTTCCACAGTGATCCTCTGTTTTCTTAAATTCCACATATGAGTGAAACCATATAATTGTCTTTCTCTGATTGACTTACTTTGCTTAGCATAATATCCTCCAGTTTCATCCATGTCAATATAAATGGTAAGTTTTCATCCTTTCTGATGGCTGAGTAATACTCCATTGTCTATACATACCACTTCTTCTTTATCCATTATCTGTCAATGGACATCTGGGCTCTTTCCCTAGTTTGGCTGTTGTGGACATTGGTGCTGTAAACAATGGGGTGCAGGTGCCCCTTCGGATCACTACATTTGTATCTTTGGGGTAAAACCCTAGTAGTGCAATTGCTGGGTCCTAGGCTGGCTCTATTTTTCACTTTTTGAGGAACCTCCATACTGTTTTCCAGAGTGGCTGCACCAGCTTGCATTCCCACCAACAGTGTAGGAGGGTTTCCCTTTCTCCGCATCCTTGCCAACATCTGTCATTTCCTGACTTGTTAATTTTAGCCATTCTGACTGGTGAGGTGGTATCTCATTGTGGTTTTGATTTGTATTTCCCTGATGTCAAGTGATGTGGAGCATTTTTTCATGTGTCTGTTGGCCATTTGTATATCTTCTTTGGAGAATCTCTGTTCATGTCTTCTGCCCATTTCTTGATCGGATTATTTGTTTTTTGGGTGTTGAGTTTGAGAAGTTCTTTATAGATTTTGGATACTAGACTAGCTCATTATCTGATATGTCATTTGCAAATATCTTCTCCCATTCTGTCAGTTGTCTTTTGGTTTTGTCGACTGTTTCCTTTGCTGTGCAGAAGGTTTTTATCTTGATGAAGTCCCAATAGTTCATTTTTGCCCTTGCTTCCCTTGCCTTTGGTGATGTCTAGGAAGAAGTTGCTGTGGCTGAGGTCGAAGAGGTTGCTGCCTGTGTTCTCCTCAAGGATTTTGATGGATTCCTGTCTCACATTTAGGTCTTTCATCCATTTTGAATCTATTTTTGTGTGTGGTGTAAGGAAATGGTCTGGTTTCATTCTTCTGCATGTGACTGTCCAATTTTCCCAGCACCATTTGTTGAAGAGACCGTCCTTTTTCCATTAGATATTCTTTCCTGCTTTGTCAAGGATTAGTTGACCAGAGAGTTGAGGGTCCATTTCTGGGTTCTCTATTCGGTTCCATTGATCTATGTGTGTTTTTGTGCCAATACCATACTGTCTTGATGATGACAGCTTTGTAATAGGGCCTGAAATCCGGCATTGTGATGTCACCAGCTTTGGTTTTCTTTTTCAATATTCTCTGGCTATTTGAGGTCTTTTCTGGTTCCACACAAATTTTAGGATTATTTGTTCCAGCTCTGTGAAAAATGTCAACAGTATTTTGATAGGGATTGCACTGAATGTGTAGATTTCTCTGGGCAGCACAGACATTTTAACAACAAAAGAAAGAACCAGAGGTAATACTCTCTGCTATAGATTTAATCAATATAATTTTGTTATTAATGGTGGTCTTTACCTACAGATAAAGGGAAGCCTAGGAGAGTTTTAAACAGAGATCAGTACAATCAAGGTCATACTTTTTAAAGTGCACTCTGTCACCAGGGTCTAGAATACACTGGAGGAGAGCAAAACCAAGTTCGGGATGACCTGGGATTTGGGTTGAACTGGGTGGTGACAGTGAAGATGTTAAGATGGAAGTACATTCCTATTGAACTAGTGATGGCTCGGATGTGGCCACACTGCCTGTCATCGCCATGCCTACTGATACACTTGCATTGTCTCATAATTTTCGAAGGGAAGCAGATCTCTCAGCTGCAGTACCGTAGTGTTAACCGTTTTTGGAGTCTATCATTACCACATTAGAAAGAAAAGAAAAAAAAGAAAAGAAAAGAAAAAAAGAAAAAAGAAAGGGAAGGGAAGGGAAGGGAAGGGAAGGGAAGAGAAGAGAAGAGAAAAGAGAGGAGAGAAAAGTCCTAACTTTGATACTGTTCTACCATCAGGAGTACAAATCTTGCAATTTCTGGAAGGTCAAAGATCCAAAGAAGTGTGGTATCATGTATATCAGTCCCCATTGCTGCTGTAACAAATTATGACAAACTGAGTGGCTTAAAACAACACACATATTTATTATCTTACATATCTGGAGGCAGGAAGCCTAAAATGGGATGGAGGAGCTGTTTCCTCTGACAAGGGATAGAGCACACTGCTTGGCCTTTTCTAGCTTCTAGAGGCCACCATATTGCCTGGCTCCTGGAGCCTTTCTCCTATCACCCTGGCCTCGGCTTCTGTTGTCCTAGCTCCTTCTCTGAAGCTGATGCTCCCGCGTCACTCTTATAAGGACCCTATGATCATATTGGGCCCAAACAGATAATCTGAGAAAATTCCCCATCTCAACATCCTGCACATAATTGCATCTGCAAAGAACCTTTTACAACGTAAAGTTACATACTTCCAGGTTTCAGGGATTAGGACAGGAATATCTTTTGGTTTGGGGTCAGGGATGGGGGAGGGTTGGCATTATTCTACTACTGTATATATTGAATTCTCTTGTCATTTTGAATTATAAGCATTAACAAAATATAGTTTCTACAGAACTTAAAACATAAAACACGGAAGATTAGCTTCAAGTCTACAATTTATCTAGATTGTATTAACACATGTCAATCAATTATAATAATAAAACAAAAACACACCTAAGTACTTTATGAGACTAAAATGAATAAAAATGGCATATGCTCTACAAGCACAGTGGGATTCAGTAACTGGTGTAGTGAAATGAGGATGTTCGGTAGTTAGAAAGACACAGGTTAACATCCTTTTATTTTCTGTCTTATTTGAAATATAAGAATAATCTCTCTCTCTTCCTCTCTTACCTCCCCCCTCTCCTCTTCCTCTTCCTTCTTCTCCCTGTCTCTCTCTCTCTCTCATATCATTACTGAAAGAACAATAAAGTCAAATAATTTTTATGAACCTTCTATTACACAGTAAACACTCAATGACATGGTGTCATTGTGCCTGCTCATGGTCATAAACCCTACCCAAGGAATCCACTACTCTGGCTTCTATCATCTGAGTTGACAGACTTCTGTCTTCACACTTCACACAAGTGAAATCACACATTGTGTGCGTATGTGTGTGTTTTATTCTTGCTGTCCCATGAACCTATGATACCTTTGCTGTGTAGTGTTCCATTCTGTAAGTATAACTCAATTTATTACTCAATGTATTTATACTTTAGATAGACAATTAGTTCCTCTTGTATTTTTGGCTATTACCAGTTTGGATGGTATGAACATTCAGACACACGCATTTGGTGGACATATTCCTGTTGAGTCAGTACCTCCATATGGGATTGCTAGTTCAGCATATATATATAAATTGAGCTTATGAGACTGCCAAAGAGTTTTCCAACATGGCTGCAATAATTTACAATTTTACAATCAAGGCACGAGAGGATCAGTTGTTCTACAAGCTCTCCAACATAGAATTTTGTCCTTTTTAAATATCTTACTTACTATGGTGAGTGAATGTTATCACATTAGCATTTTAATTTGTATTTCCCTGGTAACAATAATAGAATATTTTCACATTTGTTGGTCTCCTGCATATAATATTTTAAGAAATGTTCCAGATTTTCTATTATGTTTACTGTCTTTCTTTGTATTGATAAATGGAAGTATATATGAACAAACATATCTGAGAAACAAGTTCTTTACAAGGTATATGTGTTGCTAAAATGTTCTTCCATCCTGTGAAGTGCATTTCTTTCCTCTTTTAATGATATCATTAGAAAAAGATAGTGTCCTAATTTTAATGGATTCCAATTTGTAAACCATTTCCTTTATAGTTACTGCTTTTGGTGACCTGGTTAAGAAGCCATGGCCTAATCCAAGGTTATGATGATACTTTTTTACACAATCTTCCAGAATATTTATTATTTTAACCTTTATATTTAGGTCCATAATCTCACCTGAAATTAATTTGTTTTTATTGTAAAGTTGGGGCAAAGCAATTTTTTTCCATATGGATATACACTTGGCCCTATACAATTTATTTAACAGTTTATGTGTGATGCTTTTGAACTTCCTCCATGCGCAATCATGCCATTTATGTATAATAATTTATTTTTATTTTAATCTCTATTTTTCTTCATTTATTAAATGGGTTATGATCTCCAGTATACCCTTAAATATGATGGAATGCTTCTTTGTCTCATCCAAATCTCAGGAAGAAAGCTTTCATTACTTATCAGTTCAATATATTGGGTTTTTGTTGTTTTGTTTTGTTTTGTTTTGTTTTGTTTTGTTTTGTTTTGTTTTTAAGAGAGAGAGGTGGGGAATGAGGGGCAGAAGGAGAGGGAGAGAGAAAATCCCACACAAACAGGCTCCATGCCCAGCACAGAACCCGACGAGAGGGGCTTGATCCCATGACCCTGAGATCATGACCTGAGCCAAAACCAAGAGTCGGACACTCAACCAAATGAGCCACCCAGGTACACCTTTTCTGAGTTTTTAAAATTATAAATGAGTATAGATTTTTATAAATACTTTTTTGCTTTTGTATTCAGAAGATCATATATTCTTCTTATATTTTATGTTATTATGATGAATTACATTCATCAAATTTTAAATATTAAAAAATAACATAAAACATTGCATACCTGGAACAAACATCATGGCTTGTTAAATAATGTCCCTTCTAAAAATTACTGATATGGCCCCAAGAAATGAACAACACCTCCCATTATTTATTCTCTTATGTAGTTCCATTTCCTTGATTTTGGGCTAGCTCTGCGACTTGACCTGTTTTTGACTGCTAGAGATAGTGTGTGAATTCTGAGACTTTCCAGCCCCCTCCAGCAGTAAGTCTCTCAAGGGAAAGCCTGCTGACATGTAAGCAGTCATGCAGCACTGGTACAGACAGCCACTGAGGAAGCCCAGGTGAGTAATGTGAAGAGGCCGCACAGACAGTGAGACATGCCCACCCCACACCCAGCTGTGTCAGCCCTCCAGCACAGACATTAGGCACGAAGAGTGGAGCAGCCTTCAGGGGCTCCCGGCAGAAGCCCTGTCTGACTACACTTGCACTGAACATAATAAATGAAAGAGAGGAAAGAAAAGAAAAAAAAGAAAAGAAAAGAAAAGAAAAGAAAAGAAAAGAAAAGAAAAGAAAGAAAAAGAAAATTCAAATAAAGGAGATAATATTAACTAAACAAAATCCCATTTACTATTTGTTGAATTCTTCACAACAAATTCCATTCATTATAGCCTGTGAGATCTAGGCATGTCTACTCACTAGGACAGTCAATCACAAGTAAATCCAGTTTTAAATTAGCAGTCCTTGGAATAAATTAGCAGTCCTTGGGATCATATTCATGCTCCCATCCACTCATTATTTATTTGATGAACATTATTTAATAAACAGTTACTGGAAGCTACTGTGCCAGTCTTTGGGGAATGTAATAGGCAGCAAGAGTTCAGAAAAGTCACTCTAAACATAAAGATCCTCTCTGTCAGGGGGTTAAGATTAGGTAACCAGCAATTATTTATAATATAAAGTGATATGCATAAGATCTGACTATGCATTTGGACAACAGTATGTAAGAATCTATATAGTTCTTACAGGAACAAGCTGATAGTTACCAGAGGCGAGAGGGGTAGGAGATGGGTTAAAGAGGTGATGGGGATTAAGGAGTGCACTTGTCATGATGAACACAGAGTGATGTATGGTAGTGTTGAATCACTAAATTCTACACCTGAAACTAATATTACACTGTATGTTAACTAACTGGAATTAAAATAAAAACTCGTTAAAAAGTTAAAAAAAAGAAAAAAAGAAAGATCCCAAAAGAACACTTGCCAACTGAGGCTATTCAATGCACAGACCTGTGGGAGAAGATAATAAATTGTTATTTTAAACTACCAACTTAGGGGTTATTTATTGTTCTTATGTTTCTAAAGCAACAGATAATTGGAACAACTAGTATTTGATCTGTTAATCCTAAAATAGGTTTCTGTGCCAATTTTCATGAGATAGAATGGTGTGTAATTTTCTTTCTTGTAATGCTTGCGTAAAATTTTTGTTAGTCTTGCTTTATAAAGTGAGTAGATATGTATTTTATCTGAAAGAGTTTTTGTATTATCAGTGATACAATTTACCAGTGAAGGAACCTTGGCGTGGAGAGTACTTTGTGGAATTCAGTAAAAGAAGTTCATTAACAGATTACAGAATATTTAGATTTTCTGATGTTTATTTGATCTATATTTTCAAACTTATTGACCAAAATGTGTTTAAAATAATTTTTGTTATGTATTTAAAATCCACAGAATGTGTAATATCCTTGACACACATAATATTTCCCATTTCTGTTTTCTTCCTATTTTTCAGGGGTGGGGGAGGAAGCAAGGAAGGGATTATAAATCAAAAATATATGTTTATTATATTACTTTCAACTTTCCTGTGTCACTAAAGATGTGCCTCTTATAAGCAACATAGAGCTGGATTTTAATTTTTAAAATTTGGCTGACTATATTTATGTTTTAGTAGGAATATTTAGTTCATTCATATTTAATATAATCACCATTTTATTTGGATTCAAATCTCCCATTTTGTTATTAATTTCCTATTTGTTCTGGTGACTCTAATTCATTTTTTATCCTTTCCTGATTTCTTTTGGATTATCAAGATTACTATTACAACACAATAATTGCTATTATTATTACTATTCTTATTTTTCTAATCTTCCATTAGATTTTTAGTTGAACATACTTACTATAAATATCTTCCACTTTTAAGTAGTTTCTCTACAGATTTTCACAGGTACCAATGACTTACCAGAGATATTCAAAATTAGAACCCATCACATCCCAGATGATCAAGATTATTGCTATCCTCGTTTCCATTTAGTAATTCGACTTCCTTTTAACCTCCTAACTTTTATGCCATTATTTGCACATGATTGAATTCTACATACATACATTTTTTAACTTTTAGGAAGGTTTTGCTCCCTATAAATTATGAAATATATATATATATGTGTGTGTGTGTGTGTGTATATATATATATAAAAGATATTCACCTAGAAAATTCTTAGGTGGTCTTCACCCCTGCCTGGCATTGAAAAAATCCACATCATCCAACATAACCCCTTATTTCTTTCATACAGTTTTTCTGACAGTGGTATATAATGAAAAATTTGAGGGGAAAAATGAGATTGAAAAAGTAGAAGCAGATAGAAATCTACCATTTTTCCTCTAATTTTCTATGATTGGAAGTACCTAACAAACCACCATACCTGAGTATTCATATCATCACATTTTCAACAACATGAAATAGTCTTTTAAAAATATTTTCATTATTTGGACTAAAGAAAATTGGACTATCAAAACATCACATATACCCATAAAACACTAACAAAAAAGCAGAATAAAGAAATCACAAAGTAATAGTCAGTACATTAATGTCTGTATCCACTTTCTATTGTGCAAGGTGTCAAGTTAGGGATGGGGAAGAAGATCAGAAATTCTCAGTACATCAGCCACCTATTTTGCAGAATTATCCAGGAACATCTTTCAACTCTTCCTTTGTGGAGCTAGCATCTCTGTGTTATGTGACACAGTGAATTCTGCTTTAAACAAACTGAACACCTCCTAAATCTTAAACCAAAAAAAGAAAAAAAAGAAAGAGCAAATCTGTTTAGGCAGAAAGAAAAAAGCAACTCCCCATCTTTCTCCAAGAAGTTTTCCTCCTCTTCTCTTCCTACCTCTCTCTCCCTCGCCTGCCCCCGCCTTTTTCTGCAAGTTTCCCAATTGTTCAGATTTACACTCATGAAAATATTTACAAATTCACAGACTACTGAATGTTTGGTGTTGAAATGGTTAGAGCAAAACCAGACATTTTTTATAAGGATATGGTTAAAAACAACCACTTCACACACATTCTTTTTATTTTCCTTTTGATCAAGGTTTTGATATTTTACCAATGAGGATTTATGAACTGATAGTGTCTAAAATAATGTACTTGTTCCCATAGTCCTTGAAACTCTTAACCATCTTAATTCTGAATTACCACCTTTCTTCTATCCAGCAACCCTGTAATGTGGGAGAGAAATCTTGGTATTTCTGTTGGGGAAATTCTCACTTTTCACAATGTAGAGCTGAAAAGGAATTTGAAGAATATCTTTTCTAATTACCTCACTTCTATAGTTGAAATTTTTTTTTCTATTTAATATTATGGAAGGCACAATTATTTTAATTCTGACAAGAATACTAGTGTGACAGTTTAATTTCTCAACGTGGCTATGCTATACTCCCCTGTAATTCAATCAAAGACTAAACTAGGTGTTTCTGTGAAATATCTTGGAGATGTTATTAAAGTTCATGGTAAGTTCACTTTAAGTAAGGAAGATGACCCTGGATAATGGGAGTGGGCCAGATTCAATGAGTTGTCTGAGGCTTCCCCGAAGAAGAAATTTAGCCCATGGAACGGCAGCTTGAGCTTGTGACCCAGTTCCAGCCTGCTCTTCCTGACAACCCTACCTGGCCCCAGTAATCATGCAAGCCAATCCCTTGTAATAGATCTTTCAGTATACATCCCCTATTGGTTCTGTCTCTGTGACTGAACTCTACCCACACAACTAATAAAGTAAAATACAATCACATGTCACAGGCTTGCACTCAGATACTGCAAACACAGAAATCAATCTCAACCCCCTGAAATTCTCTTCCATTCTCCAAACTAGTGTTAAAAATACTTCAAGAATTTACATTGAGCAAGGTATTAGATTAAACAGGACAGAGGATACAGAAGCTTCAAAGTTTTGTTAAGTACTATCAACAGAGAGGAAAGGGAACGTCATGAAAGAAGAGCGTGTCACCGTAGCTCTACATGCAGAACAAAGTGTCCAGATAGAAAGAGTCACTGACTATCCCAGAACAACCTGGGCTTGTAACTGTTACGCAGGGTATTTGATCAGTTCACTGAAAATTACCTGAAGTTAATGTATTCTCCAGTATTTTTACAGGAACATTGTTTTTTGTTTGTTTGTTCATTTCCAGAACAATATCTGTGTCTCTATTCAGGGCTTATTTTTAATTTTTCAATTAATTAACGTAAAAAATATGGTGAAATAAAACCTAGTCTCTGCAACTATTCATACGCCTAAGGCACTGACCCAAAAATGCTTATAATGTGTTGCTTATCTCCTCTTTTCGTTTGAATTTTTCAAAAGATTTATGCCTGGAAGATAACTTTTTGCATTCTCTTTGATTAGTGAAGTTGATGAAAATTTTACTGGCAAATAGAGGTTCCAGTTCAACCCATCCACTAATTAAGCAGTATTTTCTTTCTTAAAGCAGAGAAGTAATTGAATCATTGGAAGACAAACCAGAACTTAATGACATGGCTCCCAGCACACAGCAATCACACGGAGTCACCTCACACAGACAGCCTGCGGGATTCTTCACTGCAAAGGCTCTAAAATTACACATAATTCAGAAAAATAAACTTGTAAGACACAGATCTAGAGCGGAATTTATCCATTAATTCATTTCATAAACACAGGTTGCTTACTGAGTGCCAGACCCCGTGCGAGCGAGCCCAGCTGAACCTGCAGGCGGGACCACCGCCCTGAAGACACACACGCGACCGCCAGGCGGGGACACGCACACACAGCGCGTTCCAACACGCGTGTGAAACACAAAGCCACCGAGGACTGTCACGTCAGCTGACCTGTGAAAGACGTGAAGGAGCCAGGCCGCGGGGCTCAGGGAAACGAAGACCGGGTTCCGGCTGGGGGCGCAGGGGAGGTTACACAGGGCCGTCGGCCCAGTTTCATCCAACCTGTTCCCAGCTACCTCTATTAGAAGCAATGCTGTGATTACTATCTTTATAAATCTGTCAAACTTTAATAATTTCCTTATATCAAGTCCTAAGAGGCGGAACTGCTGGGTCAAAGATTGTATTTTTACGATTTTTTTAAAACACAGTCCCAAACTGCCTGAGGGGCCGGTTAGCCTAAGACTCACTAGCCACAATTATGAATACCTGATGGATTCTGCAGACATCCTCTTCCATGTTGCAGACAAAAACTTCATTCCCAAAAAGTCAAAGGTAATTAAAAAAAAAAGTCTTGAAGTCCCTGTACATTATTTTCTAGAAGGAGAGCCAGCTTACATGTGTAACATGTAAAACTGGTAATAAACTCATTTCCTCCCAGTCCCCGAGTCAGATCCATCGGCACGCATACATCGGGTGTTGTGTTATGCTGAGTCCCACTTAAACATTCTCCTAAACTGCCACGTAGAGACCACATGAGGCTGTTTACGTGTTCACTCTGCGGCTCCGTGTCTTCCCACAGGTACTAGTCATCTCCTTTGTAAACTTCTATTTTTTATCCTCCATTCTATGGAAATTTGGATAGTTGATTAAAAGACACCCCATCCCTCCAAATTCCTATGTTGGGACCTAACCCCCAAGGTGATGGCATTGGGAGGTGGGACCTCTGGGAGGTGATCAGGTCATGAGGGCACAACCCTAAGCTCCCCCGTCCTTCAGTCATGTGAGGACACAAGGACAGAACAGCCATCTGTGAACCAGGAGCCAGGTTCTCACCGCACATGGAGTCTGTTGGCACCTTGATCTTGGACTTCCCAACCTCCAGAACTGGGGAAAATAAACTTCTGTTGTTTATAGGACACCAACCCATGGTGTCCTATGAGAGCAGCCCAAAAGGACTAAGAAAAGCCCCGAGACAGAACTGCAGACAGCAGACGGTTCTCAAAATACAATCTCCAGACCAACAGCTTGAGACTCATTTGGGAACATGTCAGAGATAAAAATTCCCAAGTCCCACAGCAGAACAACTGAGTCAGAAACTCTGGAGATGGGGCTCAGCAATCTGTGTGTTAACTAGTCCTCTTTGGGCGATTCTGATGTATGCTAAAATCAGAGAACCACCAGCTAGTTCACGTTACAGGGTAGAAAACACAACTTCAGTTTCATCATGAGGGCACCTGCTTTGAGTTCCAACCACTGTCCAGCTGTGTGACACTGGATGAGCATATTAACCTCTCTGAACCTTACTGTTAAATGGAAATAACAACTGCAATTAATGAGTGAATGTACACAGAGCGAGAGGCACAGTGCCCGACACACAGGAAGTTCCTAACAGCGGAGGTTGCACCCGGGACAACGATTAGGATAATGAACATGCAAATGAAGAAGAATTTCTGTGCCGTATTTTTGGTCTTCAGGCTATCTGAGCCCAGCGTTTGGTTTCACGTACCCTTGCCTCTAATTTTATAACTCAAACTTCTTATCTGACAGAGTCATGACTCAGGGTCACGAACCAGAGCACAACTCCTGCACTCATACCAAACAGAAATCTCTGTTCCACTTGGGGTTTCCAGATTTAGCAAATAAAAATACAGCATACTCAGCTAAATTTGAGTTTCAATCAACTAATATTTTGAAATCTAATTATATCCAGTGGAATATTTAGAACACATTTACATAATAATATTGTTACTTATCTGAAATTCAAATTTACCTGGGTGTGGTGTATTTTACCAAGTAGCCCTTCCTACGACACCCATCCCTGTGTACAATTAGCAAGTGACTTAACCTCTCTGTCAGTTTCTTCATCTGTAACAAGTAAGTAATAATAGTATCTACAGTATAGGGTTGCTGTGAAGGATACAAAGTGTGTATATATTATGCTTATATATGTGTATGCGTGTGTGTATGTGTGTACAAAACACAGTCTTATAAATAGTAAATATCAACCTAGGATATTACCTTCAATTATTTATAAAACATAATAGGTTTTAACGGCAATTCATGACAAGTACTCTAATTTATCATTTGGAAAACGTTTGGTCGGGGCCAGAACGACATACATGTCAGTAATACAAAGAGATATTTTGAAAATATGGAATTCTATTGAAGTAGAATTCATTAGCATATAAATGTTTCTTTCAACCAGAGAAATAAGAACATAGACTTCATAACTGCTACATATAAAAACTTTCCCACATCTATTTCAGAAGCTTGGTACTCATTATGCAAAATAACCAAAGCTTCTACTAAACTCTTCTAGAATATTTTTTGAATTCTGATGAGTTTTCAAATCAGCTTTATATAGGTTAACTAGTACCAGCTAAGTTCTATTTTTCACAGGAAAAAAAACAACTCAAGATTGTCAGGTTTGCAGAGTTTATGTTCTTTGAATGCATTTACTGTGAAAGACGAAAGCCCATTGCTGAGTTTTTAGATCAGGTAATAATTTTTATATTACAAGGACTAAAGTTAGGAATAGATTAATGGTTTCATTTTTATTTCTCTCATTTTTCCAGGCAGAGAAATTTGTCACTAAAACTCTTTTTATGTTTTGAAGCTCTGGCACTAATGGAAATATAAAAATGTAAAAAATATCATGCTAGAAATAAGGATGCCTATTATTTGGAAATATTTTAATTCATTTCTACTGAGTTTGTTTAATAGACCTTGGGCTGGTTTAAGTGAAATGCTGTATTTTTAGGAAATATACAAGAAAGAACACGTGACATATTAGCTCAAATCTTGTTAGCGTATCATGTCCTTAAGATATGTTTTTTGTGTTTTTATTTTTACCAGAAGAAATAGAGAAAACTATAATGTTCTAAGTTAGTCTTTTTTTTTTTTTTTAAGATTTTATTTATTTATTTGAGAGAGAGAGAATGAGAGACAGAGAGCATGAGAGGGGGGAGGGTCAGAGGGAGAAGCAGACTCCCCGCTGAGCAGGGAGCCCGATGCGGGACTCGATCCCGGGACTCCAGGACCATGACCTGAGCCGAAGGCAGTCGCTTAACCAACTGAGCCACCCAGGCGCCCTAAGTTAGTTTTTGATAGGTGTAGGGTAGGATATATTTTTGGTGATACACGTTTCTAAACAGAATGGTAAAATGATGAACATTGACGAAAACTTACTACATTATATTAAAAGAGTAAAATTGTATCTCTTGACAATACTTCACTTTTAAATGCTGAGCCAGTTGGAAAAGAGTGTTGGAGGGAGTCTCTGACTTCAACATTCGACACCCATTTTCTCCCGCTATGTCTTCTGCCCTCATCAGCATTAATGTAGCAGTTTACACTTATCAAAGCTACTTCAAAAAATCTTATGAAGAAAGGGAGATCCGGTGTTATTTCGACATTATTTTAAATGTTTTTGGGTAAAGCCCAAACCCTTTAATAATGGCCCTATGTCTGTCTTGCTCCACACTGACCCTTCTTCCTGTCTTCTCTCTGGAGACCAGCTGCAATCACAGTCACCTCCGTGCCCCAACACAGAAACACCCATGCACACGAGCACGGCTTCCCCCCACGATCACAGTTTTCACTCCCCCTGACCTCCCAGCTGGTGCTCCAGCCATGCTAGAAGGTTGGGAATTCATCCAACCCCATTGCTCCCTTCAAGCCACATTCCAAGCTGCTGATGCTCTCTGAATGTTTACCTTCCCTCCCACGTGGTCCTCTCCTCCATACATCTTCCCTGGTTGATGTCTCTTAATTCTTCATGCTTCTGATCACTTCTCTCTGGTTGGACTAGGAAGTTGCTCTGAGCCAGCCAAGTCTAGTGGCCACTTCCCAGAGATCACAGTACTGTTCTGTAATTGACCATGTGTACATAATATTCACATGTCTGTTCACTTGCTTCTTTTTCTCACTATTCTAGCTTTTTGAGGATAGGGACTGTCCTCTTCCTGGATGTACCCCTGTACAAATCTATGGTCCAACATATAAGAGAAGAAAAGACTGGAGCAACACATAAACAATTTCTCCATCTATATATTGGGAAGCTGAGGAATAAGAAACTATTGTGTTACTCAAGAACTACAAAATGAGGATTATTCCTGAAGCCTTGAGGTGTAACAGAATCAGGACTGAACTGGATATAAACTGTTTCTCTCATTCTTCTTCATTCAGAATTCTTTCCAATTAGGGCTACAGTTCTCTACTCCTTGTCAATGTCACACTTCCTTTTTTTTTTTTATTTCTTAAGATTTTATTTCTAAGTAATCTCTATACCCAACATGGGGCTTGAAGTCACAATTCCAAGATCAAGAGTTGCATGCTCCTCTGACTGAGCCAGCCAAGTGACTCACCAATGTCACACTTCTTGAAAAATATTGTCTTCATATAATGTCTCTGTAGCCTCACCCTCCTGCCCACTGTAATCTGGCTTCTGTCTTCCCAATCTACTGAATTTGATTTGTAAGATGTCGCAATGAATCTTCATGTTATCCTATCAACATCCCCACCTATTGAAATAACTCTCTCTAGGATCCGCAGGTACCATACTTTCCTAATATCTTTACATTCTTGGCCTCTTTTCAGTCTCCTTTCCTGGTCTCCTCTCTAGCCAATTTTCAATGTCACATGCCCCAGGGTTTTGACCCGAGGCCCCTCGCTTATGTCAGTACAAAGACTCCTACATCCACTTCCCACCTGCCATCGCCACTTGGCTCTGCCTTGGGCTTCTCGATATCAGGAAGGCTTCTATGCACCTGATTACTGCATCATCTGGCCCATATTAGTAATTACAGAACACTAGAATCCATCCTTTACTTCTTCATTTTACTTCTTCTTTCCATCAGTAAATCCTGTACGTTCTATCTTTTAAAAATATCCTGACTGCAATTTTTTTTTACAAGTTATACAGTTCCCAACCTGGTCCAAGTCACCATGACAGTTCTCCTGGATGACTCCTTAACTGATCAAATTTCCACTGATGCTACTTTTTAATCCATTCTCGACATAACAGTGAGGCTAGAATAATCTTTGCAAAATGTCAATCAGATGGTTCCTTCTCCTGCTTAAACCCTCTAATCTTTGGTTTACCATTAAAATAAAATTTTTAAAAAGGCCTTTCATGCTCTGGCCCTTGCTTATATTCTACACATTTAGGGGCACCTGGGTGGCTCAGTCATTAAGCATTTGCCTTTGGCTCAGGTCATGGTCCCAGGGTCCTGGGATCGAGCCCCACATTGGGCTTCCTGCTCAGTGGGAAGCCTGCTTCTCCCATCCCCCCCAACCCCGCTTGTGTTCCCTCTCTCGCTGTGTCTCTCTTTGTGAAATAAATAAAATCTTTAAAAAAAAAAATTCTACACATTTAGATAATTCTTCACTTGACTCCTCTAATTCCTTCAGCTGTACTGACTTCCATGATTTCCTTGTACAACCAAGCTTTCTCTGGACTCTGGGTCTTTGATCTTGGTCCCTCTGCCAAGAATGTTCTCTTCCATTCCCTTCCCGTGGTCTAGCATTTTTCCCCCTTGAGGTTTGAGAGACTGACACTCTACCCACTTTATTTCTGTTTTCCTTATCTTGTTTACTTGGTAATATCTAATTTTTGCTTCCTGGTTATTGTCTGTTTGTCCTCACCACCCACCTGCCAACACAAATCACAGTATTTGTCATCTTTTCATGGTGACACTCCAGGGCAAACACTGTAGGCCCCCTGGACATTCACTGACTGAACAATACGAATGGACATTAACTGAGTATGTGCATGATCACCGTACCTCCGTTTTGTCTCCTGTACAACGGAAGGCTGTGGACGTGACCACATACAAACTACTCTAAAGTTCTCAAATTACTTGAATTTCTGAACCTATTTATTACTGATCAAATGTTTATTTATATGATATAGTGTGGAGAACACTGAGCAAAACAGAGTTGTAAAGCAAACTGAAAATCTTTAAGAAAACAAGATTGGAATGGTTTGGTGGGGCATGTGTTCTCTGAGAAATACACTACCACACAGTTAAGAGAGAAAATCAGGGAACCAAGGCTTCAGAGTGATTTTTAATAGCCATATTGAAACATTCTGCCATGTTTAAATAAGATTTACCACAGTAAATAGACATCTTCCAAAGAAGACATACAGATGACTAACAGACACATGAAGAGATGCTCATCAACACTCATCATCAGGGAAATGCACATCAAAACCACTATGAGATATCACCTCACACCTGTCAGAATCACTAGTATCAGAAAGAAATAAAAAGGCTGGGAAGATGGCAGAGTAGGAGGACCCTAAGCTGACTTTGCCCCATGGACACAACTAGGTAAATAAACCAGAAGACAACCTCACCTCAGCGTAAATGAACCAGAAAAAAACCAAAGACTAGCAGAACAAACTCCACAGCTAAAGACAGAGATGAGGCCACATCAAAGAAGGGAGGAAGGGTGGGAGGCAGTGCAATGTGAAATGGACCAGGCCATCCGTGGGGAGGGAGAGGCCCACTGTGTGCAGAAGGGCAAGAAACAGACTTCTGCACCAGGGAGCCCACATGGCAAAGACAAGTCCCCATGACATTTGGTTTTGAAAGTGAGAGGGGCTGAATTCCATGAGTTCTTACAACCAGAGGGCAGGCACCATCTCCCTCCCCTGCCCGACTGGGAGACCAGCACAGCCCCGATATTCACTACCTCACTTGCTTACACCAACCCCTCTGCCCCCACAAACCCCACACTTCGGCAGATCTACCCTTCCCAGTCACTCTTGCCTCAGTCCCAGAGCCGCAGGTCCCCTCCCCCAGAAGACCAGTGCAAAGTTTGCCAGCCCACGTATCCTGACCAGCACGCTTTGCAGGGCCTCAGTGCTGGTGGCGGCTGCAGGGGACCCAGCAGAAGCCTGAGGTACACCTTGTTAAAACTGCGCACCCTGACCAAACAGCCCCAGTCGCTGAGGGGCAGATGAAGCTCTCATTTCACAAGTAGACCAGTGCACAACTTATTAAAACTGGACACCCCATCATGTCCGGTGACCTAACACTGCCCCCAACAGGCAAAGACAGTCTCTGCAGACAACTGGACTGAAGGAGAAAGTGGCCAGGACACAATAGCAGGGCAAACAAAACACATATAGGAGAAACTCCCTAAAACACCAGGTACTAGGGAGCAGTGGACACTGCTCTACAGGGCACTCCAGGACCTCTTCTTTATAAGGACACTACTTTCAAGAACAAGAGAAGTACCTCACTTTCCTAACACACACAAACAGACACAGAGAGTTAAACAAAATGAGACAGAGGAATATGCCCCTAATGAAACAACAGGACAAAACCACAGCAAGCAAAACAGAGATAAGTAATACACCTGAATGAGAATTTAAAATAATGATCATAAAGATACTCACTGGACTTAAGATGGTGCAGGACATCAGTGAGATCCTTAACAAAGAGATAAAAAATAATCAGAGATGATGAACACAATAAATGAAATTAAAAATACACTAAGAGATAAATAGCAGGCTGGAAGAAATAGAAGAATGAATGAATGATCTGAAAGAGTAATAGAAAGTATTCAAGCTGAGGAGGAGAGAGAAAAAAATATGCAAAATGAAAATATAGGGAACTCAGCAACTCCATCAGTGTGATAGCATTCATATTATATGGATCCCAGAAGAAGAGAGAGAAAAGGGGGCAGAAAATTTTTTTGAAGAAATAATAGCTGAAAACTTCCCAAATCTGTGGAAGGAAAAATAAATTGAGATCCAGGAGGTACAGAAAGCCCCCAATAAAATCAATCTAAGGAGATCCACACCAAGAGACACAGTAACTAAAATGACAAAAAGTAGTGATAAAGAAAGAATTTTAACAGAACAAGAGAAAAGGAGACCATTACATAAAAGGGAAACCCCATAAGACAGATTTTTTAAGAGAAATTTTGCAGGCCAGAATAGAGAGGCAGGATATATTCAAAGTGCTGACTTATGTGGGGGTGCCTGGGTGGTTCCATCAGTTAAGCATCTGCCTTCAGCTCAGGTCATGATCCCAGAGTCCTGGGATTGAGCCCCATGTCAGGCTCCCTGCTTCATCCTCTCTTCCCCACTTGTGCTCTCTCTCGCTATCTCTGTTGCTATCTGTCTGTCTCTCTCTCTCAAATAAATAAAATCTTAAAAAAAAAAAAGTTCTCATATATGGGGCACCTGGGTGGCTCAGCTGGTTAAACGTCTGCCTTCGGCTCAGGTCATGATCCCAGGGTCCTGGGATTGAGACCTGTGTCGGGCTCCCTGCTCAGTGGGGAGTCTTCTTCTCCCTCTCCCTCTGTCCCTTCCTCCCCCACTTGTGTGCTCTCTCAAATAAATAAATAAAATCTTTTAAAAAAGTGCTGACTTGTAAAAATCTGCATCCAAGAATGCTCTATCATTCAGAATAGAAGGAGAGATAAAGAGTTTCCCAGACCAACAAAAGCTAAAGGAGTTCATGATGCCTAAACCAGCCCTATGTGAAATGTTAAAGGGGACTCTCTGAATGGAAAGAAAAGACCATAAGTAAGACTACAAAAAGTAGGAAACATAAAAGCAGTAAAAATAAATATATCTGCAAAAACCAGTGAAGGGATTCACAAAGTAAAAGGATGTAAAATACGACACCATATACCTAAAATGTGGGATGGAGAGGAGTTAAGAATGGGTCCAAGCTTATGTGCCAATCAACCTAATACAGACTGCTATATACAGAAGATTTATATCCAAACCTAATGGTAACCACAAATCAAAACCCAGTAATAGATATGCAAAGAAGAAAAAGGAATCCAAGTAGATCACCTAAGAAATCCAGCGAACCATGAAAGAGAGCAAGAGAAGGATCAGGGGAAAACTACAAAAACAACACCACCACAAGTAACAAAATAGAAAAAAAAAATCTATCGATAATTGTTTTCAATGTGAGTGGACTAAATGCTCCAATCGAAAGACATATGTGACAGAATAGATAAAAGAACAAGACCCATCTATATGCTGCCTACAAAGACTCATTTCAGACCTAAAGACACCTGCAGATTGAAAGTGAGGCGATAGATAAACATCTATCATGTGAATGGATGTTAAAATAAAGCCAGAGTAGCAACACTTACATTGGACAAAACAGACTTCAAAACAAGGACTGTAGGGGCACCGGGGTTAAGCATCTGACTCTTGACTTTGGCTCAAGTCATGATCTTGGGGTCAGGAGATTGAGCCCTGCATCAGACTCTGTGCTCAGGAGGGAGTTTGTTTGAGATTCTCTCTCCCCCTCTCCCTCTGCCCCAGCCCCCATCCTTGCTCTCTAAATCAATCAATCAATCAATCAATCAATCTTTTAAAAAGGACTGTAACCAGAGACAAAGAATACTATAAAATAATAAAAAGATATAACATTTGCAAATATTTATGCATCCAACATGGGAGTACCCAAATACATTAAACAGATAATAACAAACATAAAGGAATTAATTGATAATAATACATTAATAGAGGGGGACATTAACACCCCACTTATATCAATGGACAGATGATCCAAGCAGAAAATCAACAAGGAAACAATGGCTTTGAATGACACACTGGAGCAGATGGACTTCACAGCACAGACATATTCAGAATATTCCATCCTAAAACAGCACAATACACATTCTCTTCAAGTGTACAAGGAACATTCTCCAAAATAGATCACATATTGGGCCACTAAACAAGTTTCAACAAATTCAAAAAGATCAAAGTCATGCCATTCCTCCTTTCTGACCACAACACTATGAAACTAGAAGTCAACCACAAGAAAAAATCTGGGAAGAGCACAAATACATAAAGGTTAAATAACATGCTACTAAACAACCAATGGATCAACAGAGAAATCAAAGAGGAAATCAAAACTTATATGGAGAGAATTGAGAATGAAAACACAATGGTGCAAAATCTTTTGGGATGCAGCAAAAGTGGTTCTAAGAGTGGCTTATAGCAATACAGGCCTACCTCAAAAAGCAAGAAAAATCTCAATAAACAACCTAACCCTACATCTAAAAGAGCTAGAAAAAGAACAAACAAAACCCAAACCAACAGAAGGAAGAAAATAATAAAGATCAGAGCAGAACTGCATATAAATATATATATATATATATATATATATATATATATATATAT
>NW_022589741.1:2385869-2426869 GCF_004348235.1 Phoca vitulina | reverse complement strand
ATATATATATATATATATATATATATATATATATATATATGTATGTATATATGTATGTATATGTATATATATATAAAATATAAAATGAACAGATCAATGAAACAGGAGCTGGTTCTTTGAAGAGATCGACAAAATTAATAAACCTCTATCCAGACTCATTTAAAAAAGGGGGGAAGGCCTTAATAAACAAGACCAGAAATGAAAGAGGAGAAATAACAACTGACATCACAGAAATACAATTGATTTTAAGAGAATATTATGGAAAATTATATGCCCACATATTGGACAACCTAGAAGAAATAGATAAATTCCTACAAACATATAACCTACCAAAACTGAAGCAGCAGAAATAGAAAATCTGAGCACCTGATTACTCCCAACAAACAAAAGTCCAGGGCCAGATGGCTTCACAGGTGAACTCTACCAAAAATTCAAAGAATTAATACCTATTCTTCTTCTCAAACAAGGGAAGGGAAGGGAAGGGAAGAAAGGAAAGGAAGGAAGGAAAAGAAAGAAAAGGAAGGAAAACTTCCAAATTCATTCTATGAGGCCAGCAGTACCCTGATACCAAAACCAGATACACTACAAAAAAAAAAAAAAGAGAGAGAGAGAGACAGAGACACAGAGACACAGAGAGACAGAAAGAGAGCTACAGGCAAATAAATCTAATGAGCACAGATGCAAAAATCCTCAACAAAATATCAGCAAACCAAATCCAACAATACATCAAAAATATATATATATTCAACACGATCAAGTGGGATTTACTGCCAAGGTGCAAGATTTGTTCAGTTTTCACAAATCAATCGGTGTGATCCATCACATCAGTAAGAGAAAGGATAAAATTTATATGATCATTTCAATAGATGCAGAAAAAGCATTGTATAAAGTACAACATCCATTCATGATTAAAAACCCTCAACAAAGTAGGTTTAAAGGAAACATAACCTCAACATAATAAAGGCCCTATCTGAAAAACCCACAGTTAACATCATACTCAGTGGGGGAAAACTCCCAATTTTCCCCTAAGGTCAGGAACAAAACAAGGATGTCTACTCTTACCACTTTTATTCAATACAGTACTGGAAATCCTTGCCACAGTATCAGACAACAAAAAGAAATAAATGGCATCCAAATTGGTAAGGAAGAAGTAAAACTTTCACTATTTGTAGATGATGTGATACTATTTGTAGAAAACCCTGAAGACTCCACCAAAAAAACTACTAGCACTGATAAATGAATTCAGTAAGGTCACAGGATACAAAATCAATGTACAGAAATCCATTGTATTTCTGTACACTAATAATGAAGCAGCAGAAAGAGAAATTAAGAAAACAATCTCACTTAAAATTGCACCAAAATAATAAAATACAGAGGAATAAACCTAACCAAAGAGGTGAAAGACTTGTACTCTGAAAAGTATAAAACAATGATGAAAGAATTTCAAGACAACACAAAGAAATGGAAAGACATTCCATGTTCATGGATTGGGAGAGCAAATATTGTTAAAACATCCATACTGAAGTGATCTACAAATTTACTGAAAGTGATATACAAATTTAATGCAATCCCTATCAAAATACCAACAGCATTTTTCATAGAACTAGAAGAAGCAATCCTAAAATTTGTATGGAAACAAAGCAAGCTAGAAAAAGAAAAACAAAACTGGAGGTATCACAACTCCAGATTTCAAGTTATACTACAAAGCTACAGTAATCAAAACAGTATGGTATTGGCATAAAACTAGACACATAAATCAATGGAACAGAATAGAAAACCCAAAAATAAACCCACAACTATATAGTTAATTAATCTTTCATAAAGCAGGAGAATATGCAATGAGAAAAAGATATTCTCTTCAAAAAAGTTGTTAGGAAAACTGGACAGCCACATGCAGAAGAATAAAACTGGACCACTTTATCACACCATACACAAAAATAAACTCAAAATGGATTAAGGACCTAAATGTGAGATGTGAAACCATAAAAATCCAAGAAGAGCTCACAGGCAGTAACTTCTCTGGCATTGGTCATAGCAACATCTTTCTTGTTATGTCTCCTGAGGTAAGGGAAACAAAAGCAAAAAGAAACCATTGGGACTACATCAAAATTAAAAGCTTCTGCACAGCCAAGTATCAATCAACAAAACTGAAAGGCAAACTACTAAATGGGAGAAGCTATTTGCAAATGATATATCTGATAAAGGACTAGTATCCAATATATACAAAGAACTTATACTCAACTTATCTCTGACAAAGCAGGAAAGAATATCCAATGGAAAAAAGACAGTCTCTTCAACAAATGGTGTTGGGAAAACTGGACAACAACATGCAGAAGAATAAAACTGGACCACTTTCTTACACCATACACAAAAATAACTTTAAAATGGATGAAAGACCTAAATGTGAGACAGGAAAATATCAAAATCCTAGGGGAGAACACAGGCAGCAACATCTTCGACCCTGATTAGCTGTAACAACTTCTTACTAGACACGTCTCTGGAGCCAAGGGAAACAAAAGCAAAAATGAACTATTGGGACTTCATCAAGATAAAAACCTCCTGCATAGCGAAGGAAACAATCAACAAAACTAAATGGCAGCCTATAGAATGGGACAGGGTATTGCAAATGACATATCTGATAAAGGATTAGCATCCAAAATCTATAAAGATCTTCTCACACTCAACACCCAACAAACAAATGATCCAGTTAAGAAATGGGCAGAGGACATGAATAGACATTTTGTCAGAGAAGACATCCAGATGGCTAACAGATACACGAGAAGATGACCAACATCATTCATCATCAGGGAAATACAAATCAAAACCACGATGAGATACTACCTCACACCTAGCAGGATGGCTAAAATTAACAACACAGGAAACGATGGGTGTTGGCAAGGATGTGGAGAAAGGGGAACCCATTTACACTATTGGTGTGAATGAAAACTGGTCCAGCCACTCTGGAAAACAGTTTGGAGATTCCTCAAGAAGTTAAAAATAGAACTACTCTATGACTCCGCTATTTCACTAGGTATTTACCCAAAGGATACAAAAATGCAGATTGGAAGGGATACATGCACCCCAATGTTTATAGCATCATCATCAACAATAGACAAATTATGTAAAGAGCCTAAATGCCCATCAACTGATGAATGGATATAGATGATGTGGTATTTATACATAATGGAATATTACTCAGCCATCAAAAAGAAGGAAATCTTGCCATTTGCAACAACATGGATGGAACTAGAGGCTATTATACTAAGTGAAATACGTCAGAGGATGACAAATGCCATATAATTCCATTTATATGTGGAATCTAAAACACAAAACAAATGAACAAACAAACAAAACAGAAACAGACTCATAAATACAGAGAACAAACTGGTAGTTACCAGAGGGGATGGAAGGGGGTATGAGTTAAATAGGTGAAAGGGATTAACCAGTACAAACTTCTAGCTTTAAAATAAATAAGTCACAGAGTTAAAAAGTACAGCATAGAATATGTAATCAATAACTTTGTACGGTGACAGATGGTAACTACACTTACTGTTGTAGGTGTTTTGTAATATATGTGAATGTTGATTTCACTGTGTTGTACACCTGAAACTAATGTAATATATACCTCAACTATACTCCAATTTAAAAAATTTTAAATAATAAAATATAAAGATATTTGTTGAAATGTCTGTATTTTGTTTTCTACAAAGAGCAAAACATTCCATCTATCAATAGGTCAATTTTTTGAGCTTTTTTTTCCCCATGAGTCAAATAAAGCTGTATCGAGCCACTGATCCAAACCATCTCACACCACTCTACTTATTACTCAAAATATTTATAAGTAGCTGGACAGAAATAAAAGGAAAATCTAGAGCAGTGTTTTCCAACAAATATATGAGTCACATATTTGCATCACACATGTGATTTTAAATTCTCTGGTAGCCATCTAAAAAGTAAAAGAAACATAAAAATAATTTTAATAATATATTTTATTGAATCCAATATATCCAAAATATTATCATTTCATAATTTTCATGATACAATTATTTGTATTGTAAATACAAAAAATCACTAATGAGAAATTCTAAATTATTTCATAGTAAGTCTTCAACATCCAGTGTGTATTTTACATTTACAGACTTTCTCAATTCACAAAGCTACCTGTCAACTGCTTAATAGTCACAAGTGGCTATTAGTTACCAAATTGTACAGTCCAGTCCAGCTTTAAAATGATAAAACAGAATCATAATTACTGAATGACAGAGAAATGGAATTTGTGTCATCAGATTATTATCTGGATGAATTCTAATAGGCTATACAGCTAAAAAAAACAAACTTGACTATACATCTTAATAGTGTAGCCAACAGGGTTTTATTGATCTGCTGACAGCATGCAAGTGAGCTCTCAATATATTCTTGTAATAAAAGCTTTTCACTGTTAGACCCCTTCTTGCCCCTGACTTCTGTGTTATGTCATATTTTACTGTATGTTCTATAGACTGCGGCCAAGTATCCCACTGATAATCATTTCCTCTTCCCTTCAGGCTAGAATTTTTTTTCTATGAAGACTGTGAAATAAGACCAGAATTTGCAACAATTGTAAATTAAAGAGATGGATCCAGTGAAAGTGCTTTTTCCTAACATATAATGAGCTAACCACAGAGCTATTTTAATGGATCAAGAAATGTTCACTGTTTGTGCCTAAGGACCTTTAGGAACTACAAGATAAATGTCAAAAAGTATGTCTATAAAATGTTTTAAGTTGGAGAAACTATGAGTCATTTCTCTCTTCTTCGTACTTCTCCTCCTGTGGCTATTCTCCTGCTGATCTGTCTCTAGGGCTCAGTAGTAACAGCCTCAGCTGTTCACTGCAATAACAAAATCTGAAGCTTAGAGTATTTTTGCGACGTGCATACCCAGGATGACACTTCCTTACCTAAAATGAATATGCAACAACAACCAATAGGATCCACTCCCCAACACAGAACAGAGGTCCCTCTGTGTCTCAGGTCACTGCCTATAAACCAGACTAAGCACACTCAGTAAAAATGTGGATGAGGGCACAGAGGTGAAATATCCCATGCATCTGACATGCTGCCTGGCACACTCAAAAAAATGTTACTTTCTCTTCACGTTTCACATTTTTTAAAAGATTTTATTTATTTATTTGAAAGAGAGAGAGAGCAAGCACAAGCAGGGGGAGCAGCAGAGGGAGAGAGAGAGGGAGACGCAGACTTCCCCGCTGAGCAGGGAGCCCGATGCGGGGCTCGATCCCAGGACCCTGGGATCATGACCTGAGCCGAGGGCAGACGCTTAACCAACTGAGCCACCCAGGCGCCCCATAAGTGAGAACTTTTTTTTTTTTTTTTTAGATTTTATTTATTTATTTGAGAGAGTGAGATAGCGACAGAGATAGCTAGAGAAAGCACAGAGGGAAGAGAGGAAGAAGCAGGGAGCCCGATGCGGGGCTCGATCTCAGGACCCTGGGATCATGACCTGAGCTGAAGGCAGGTGCTTAACTGACTGAGCCACCCAGGTGCTCCAACACGTTTCACATTTTTAAAACATATTCCTTTATCTAAAAGAAGAAAATGTAAGAGATTTTAAAAAGGAAAAGATAAAGAAAGGGGGCCAGGAAGAGAGGGTTGGAGAAAAAGGGAAGGAAAGAAGAGGCGAAGGGACAAAGAATAGGGAAGGAAGGGAGGAAGAGAAGGATGGAGGAAGGGAGAGGAGAAGAAGGAAGAGAAGCAAGGAGGGAGAGAGGGAGGGAGAGGGGACAGAAGGAAGAGGAGGAGGGAGGGGAGAAGGGAGGAAGGAAGAGCCGGTGCATTCCTTCAGAGGAAGCAGCACAGCGGACTGTGAGTTCAGCTTCCGGGATTAGACTTGTCTAGTTTTGAATCCATGTTCCTTAATCTTTGACATGACATATTTCCCCTGCCTTTGTCTGTGCCCCTCCTCGCCCACGTGTGACATGGAGACAGTGGTCACAGCATCGTGTTGAGGACTAAACTAGGCCCTACGTGCGGAGCATTCCAAACTCTGCCCAGCACAGAGCAAAGGCTCAGTTATTGCCAACTGGTATCATCCCTCAAAGGGGCTGTCTTCCCAGAAGTGCGTCTGCGGGGCTCTCAGACTCTGGACAGCGCACAGGAGCCGATAGGTCCCATGGCGTTTACTGCCAGCATCCTGCTTCCCTGGGCAGAGGGATCCAGCTGGAAGCAGATGCAGCAGAAAATGAGACATCTGGATTCAGAGAATAAAAACAAATGAGCACATGAAAAAAGCCATCACTGGGGGAAAATATGTACTCGAAATGCTTTTTTGTCTACCAGCTAGGAAAAGAGATGTAGACTCCTCTCTTTCGGTCGAGTTGAGGTCAAAGGGCACAGAGGCTCGGAGCGGAGCAGAATCCGTGTACTGGGGACCTCAGTGGATACTGTGTACGAGGAGCCTCACCCCACGGCACATCGCCTCACGGGGGCAAAATCGTGATGAGAGCTGGTATCGGAACCATCCCACCTGGCATCAGATGCTGCTCGGTAACATGCCACATTTCAGTTCAAAATGAAATGAACTACTTCACATTTCACACACACACACAAATATATATATATATATGGCTGCAATTTTTTTTCCTGCTGCTTCTCTCTATCCTTCCCTCTCATCCTTATCCTCCCACTTCCCTTCTACCCACCTGTGTTGATTTGGCTCCAAAAGGAGGCTACTCTGCTTTTTGTGCGTTAGCCCTTCTTTTGAAATGGTGAGAGCAAGATCCTTGCTCCAGAACAAGAAGTGACATTTCACATGGGGCTGGGGAGCTGCACGTCGGCCTCGCCGCCTGGGGCCCGGGAATCCATCCTGAAGGTCATGCTCCACAGGGATCTCTCTGCCTGCCAGGTTTCAGAAAGCTTACTTTCTCATTATTAGCACCTAAGAGAAAACTTGAACAAGTTCTCCGATCATTGTTTTTCTTCATCTGTGTTTCAATCAACAAGAGGAATGTATCAGACAGTTTTCTGAGCCTCGTGTGAGCGCTTTCCACGTGTCAGCCACCGTGCTAGTGGGAATGGCAACACCAAGACAGAGGCCTCTCTAGTAAGTTCGAGTTTTGAGGAGGACCAGCACGTACATACATGCAGGGTAATGAAACAGGTTAAATGTCACAATGAAGTTTCAGAGGAAATAGTGATATTGCACAGTGGAGAACACATTACGTATCTGGGAAGAAGTTGGGGGCATAGTCATTGTGCCATTCTAAAAAAAGAACCCTGGGGCAACTGGGTGGCTCAGCCAGTTGAGCGCCTGCCTTCAGCTCAGGTCATGATGGGATCAAGCCCTGCATCAGACTCCCTGCTCGACAGGGGAGTCTGCTTCTCCCTCTCCCTCCCTCCCCACTCGTTCTCTCTCTCTCTCTCACACTCTGTCTCTCAAATAAATAAAATCTTAAAATAAATAAAATAAAATAAATAAAAAATAACCCTACTTGACTCTGTGGGTGACGTGAAATCATGGATGGGTTTTCCTATTATAAGGAGAAAATTCGCTTGCTAAATTTATTTACTTATTTGCTAACCTAGGATAACTTTAAGTATTTGTTAATTCAGAATCAACTTAACCCTCTGAAAATTTCAAGAATAAAAGCATAAAATGGATACGATTCACATAATATGCATACGTACATACATAAGCACATGTATGCAAATAAAAAACAAAATAATTAACATCAACAATGACGTGTAATTGTCTATTTTATAAATCTGATAATGAATCTATGATATGGTGAGAATTCAAACATAAATGAGAATGAAACCATCAGATGGAGGGACAGTTCAGCTAGGAGGCAAGCCTGGATATTAAAGCTTTCTGTACAGCAAAGCAGTGAAGAAATGCACGCCAGTGAGGTATGTAGAATTTTCATTATCCTGCAAAAATGAGCGAGGCACAAAAACAAGTGGGCTTCTTCATTAGGCTAAGAAGAATTGGGGAGAAAAAATCTGTCCACCATCAAGCCTGGGGAACAAGTGAGAGGCATGGTGGATTGATTTATTTCTTCTTCACCAGAGACTTTAATAGACCCTGGGTAAATCACTTTTACAGCTCCGGAAGGAAGAAACATTCTGTCTTCTGAGTGTAGAGGCCCCGAGTGCTAAGTACATATGTGCATACACACACACACATGCGCGCGCGTGTGCACACATACATACACAGATGCAAACATATGCACACATACATACACACAGAGACATGCACACGCACACATGCACAAATACACACAGACACACACACATACATACACACAGAGATATACACACATACATACACAGATACACACACGTGCACACATACACACAAACACAGATGCACACATGTGCACACATACACACACGTGCACACATACACACACGTGCACACACAAACACAGATGCACACACAAACACAGATGCACACACGTGCACACATACACACAAACACAGATGCACACACATACACACATACATACACATGTGCACACATACACACACATGCACACAAACACAGATGCACACACACACATACACGTGCACACACAGATGCACACACGTGCACACATACACACATACACACAGATGCACACACATACGCACACGTGCACACACACAAACACAGATGCACACACATACACGTGCACACATACACAGATGCACACACATACACATACATACACACACGTGCACACATACACACACAGATGCACACATACACACATACATACACACATGCACACATACACAGATGCACACATATACACACGTGCACACATACACAGATGCACACACATACACATACATACACACACGTGCGCACATACAAACACAGATGCACACACACACACATGCACACATACACAGATGCACACACATACACATACATACGCACACGTGCACACATACACACAAACACAGATGCACATACATACACACACGTGCGCACATACACAGATGCACACACATACACATACATACACACACGTGCACACATACACACAAACGCAGATGCACATACATACACACACGTGCACACATACAGAGATGCACACACATACACACATACATACACATGTGCACACATACACAAACACAGATGCACGCACATACACACACGTGCACACATACAAACACAGATGCACACACATACACACACGTGCACATACACAGATGCACACACATACACACACGTGCACGCACACATGTGCACACATACATACACAGAGATGCATTCACACATGCACACACATACATACACACAGATACACATACGTGTGTGCACGCGCACACACACGCACACAGAGAGACACACACAAACACACCCTAGAGGGGAATGAAGACAAACTGGCAGGAGGACTTTGCTCCTCTTTCTATCCTGGTGCAATGCTTGGGTATCAAGAGAAGCAGCTGGGCTGGATGAGTCACTTCAGCCATTTCATTTGACTCCCCTCCAACAGCTCCTGCAGAAGCTTCTCCTCCCCTACACAGACAATCATCGTGGATATGGGCTTACTTAAGGGAGGAAAGCAAGAGCGGGGGCAAGAGAGGCATGCCCAATATAACGCTGGAAAATTAACTTTAACCCCGAAATCTGTTTTCCACTTTCCATTTGCCTTGCCTTCATGATTTTGATCTATCTGTACTTTCTTTTATAAAGAACTATACAGACAGTTCTTTATAAAATTGTGCACTTGCACACACATGCGGGCCCTTTAAAGAACATTAAACACATGCAAGAAACTCCTTGAAAATAATATGTCTACAAAGAGCCTGAATTCAAAGAGCACCTCATCGACACACAAGCTTCTCGTCCCTTTAGTTCCGTCCTGCTCATAGGACCGACTTACTACACAATAAATCCTCAATGCTCTGTACCTCCCGTCTCTGTGTCAAATCTCAGAAGAGCCATGATTCAAAGCACCTTCTCTGAAGGTACAGACAAGCAGCTGCTATTTGGGAATTGCTGCTTTCCTGCAGGTACGCCCCAATCCCACTGGGGCCGCTCTGAGAGCTCCCTGGGAGGCAGGAAGAAGCCAGGTTGCAGTCTGCTGGTGCCTCCAGAGAGGAGGAGACAGGAGCAGATGTTGTGTGAGGGTAGCAACCCTTCTGGTCTGCCCCGTCCCTCCCCTCCAATGCCTGCTGTCAGGAAATAAAACTCGCGTTTATCACAGTAGTCCTTATGATGCATAAAATTATTTCTGAATGGCTCTCATTCACAAAATGAGCAAAGACGTCTGGGGTGATGCTGAGAGGTTTTGTTCAATGGGTTTTTGGAAAACCTAAAAGTATTTGAGAAATTCCATGAACTATTAATATTAAATCTCTTTCTGGGGTTCACAATATACACTTGTTGATTTAATCCCTGATTACTGCGGTCTCTACGTAGGGGGTACCCATGAAACCGTCACAGATACGGGTTCCAGTCTATCTGGCCCCAGAACTGGTTTAGAATCCCCTCGCTCATTCTTTCACCATTCATGGAGCTACCTTTCTACGGGGCCATACTGAGTACAAGAAACCCCAGGAATCAAGGACCAAATGTTAGATAAAAGACACTCATATGTAACTGTAAACAGAGAGTAAGTGATGTAATAAGCATCACAGAAAGACTATCATGGGCTCAGGAGGCAGCAAGCCACACCACTCCGGAGGTGGGATGGGTCTGGAAGGACTCGGGGGAGTGCCAGACTCTCTACAGTCAGGAGGGTTCATCCAACCAACAGGCCTGTAATGGGTGTTCCACGCGGAGATGTTCACGTAAATGCTGACTACCGGACCAGCTGGTATTCCTGAGAAACTAACACAGTTCCAACAGACTGCAGGGTTGTACCTGGAGGAACGGGCCATGGACGACAAGCCGGGAAGACGCAGGTGGCAAAGTCAGGCAGTCAAGGCAGGTGGGCTACTAGATACCAGGACAGATATCTGGCTTCTGCAACTTCTAGACTCTCTTTTCCCACGCACATCCTCCCATGCTCCTCACGCAAGCCCAGGTCGCAGAAGCCAGGTCGGAACCCAGGGAGGCAAGGAGACTCATACGGCAGCTGGAGCATGGATCACCACAGGCCAGAGCGTCTGACCGCTCACCTTCTGGCGACCACCACTACCTGCCTGCTGAGCATCCTTACCCAGCTCACGGATTTTTTTTTTTTTCCTTTTCAGACCACATTCTCTTTATGGTCACATTAAGTTAAATGTTCAGTGCTGTTATTCATAATGTCATCACAAAATATCTCACTGATGAATTGGTCTCTTTTAAGAAACTAAATGTTTTAAAAATGAATCAACAGATCACAAAAAGAACTGTAACAGTTTATACTCATTCCTACATCATTAACTCATTTACTCACCTAATATTTGTTGAATGTCTACCATGGGCATGGCCCTGCTGGAGGCCTTTAGAATAAAAAGATGAATAACACAAGGCTCCTGTCCTGCAGGAGCTAGTGGTCCATTGTGGAGGGGCAGGTATTCTTCCAAAGTAAGGAAGTATAGTATCAACCTGAGCTTTACATGCCCTGTGAAAGAGATTCAAGGCAGCCTTCTTCAGAAGGACATTGACAAGAATATTTTTATCATGATGGCATTTAATTTGATATCTAGTGGTTCATAAATGTCTAGACATTATGTAATCCCCTATAGGAAATGCAGGGCCCTAACACCTGGGATATGAAAGATCATGAAACATACACCTTACAAAATATTTTTTTCAAACAGATACTTGTAAACATCTATATGATAAAAGTGATAGATAAAATAATCTCTATGATAAAAGTGATTAAAAAAGCATATACTTTTATCTAGTCACAGATTTTACTTGTCTAGCTCCTTGGCCTGGAAAACCCAACTGACCTATCACTGTATAGTAATTTACTTAAATAGTTGTGAACATGAGCTAACCTTTATTTTATTTTTATTTTTTAATAAAGATTTTATTTATTTATTTGACAGAGAGAGAGAGAGAGCACGATCAAGGGGAGGGGTAGAGGCAGAGGGAGAAGCAGGCTCCCCGCTGAGCAGGGAGTCTGACGTGGGGCTCAATCCCAGGACCCTGAGATCATGACCTGAGCCCAAGGCAGATGCTTAATCGACCCAGGCGCCCCAGCATGAGCTAATTTTTAAAGAAAGCTTCAGTGGGACAGACTTGAAAGCTCTGCGCAGACTAAGCTGAGCAGGGATGTTCAAAGGTATGTTCCCTCTTGAGTGGACACCACCAACCTTGACTGGAGGGCTACTCTCATTGTGATTCTACAGAAGGCTGGGTCATGGCCAAATTGCAAAGTGCAAACAAGCTCTTCTTACCTTCTGTACTTATCCAAACATATCCGTTTCTGTGGTGCTATAAATGCTCTCATTGGAAAACCCCCAAATTTCAGCCTAACACAAAAAATGTTAATGCTCTGCTCACTTGAGAGAACAATGTCAGTGTTTCTTCTCTGCAGATGGTTCTTTCCATCTTGCAGCTCCACTACTTCTGAGAACCCCAGAGTCCACCACACCAGTGGGGTGGGGGGGTGAGCAACACAATGGACATGCATGAAACGTTTATAGGGTTTATAGGGTTCAACCTGAAACACGGCACACATCACTCTGGGCAACTTCCACCAGCTGGAGTGTGTTCATATGGCCACAGCTAATGGCCGGGGAAGCTGAACAAAGGCATCTGGTTATGGGACCAGTAAGAAGAGGAGACAGGACTGTGAGCCATTAGCAGATTCAGCAACACAAAATACCACACACCTCTCCCTAAAAATAACTCTCTGATGATAATTCATCATTGCTCAGCCATCAAAAGGAATGAGATCTTGCCATCTGCAACAACATGGCCAGACCAAGAGGGTATTATGCTAAGTGCACTGAGACAGAGAAAGGCAGATGGCATGTGATGTCACATATATGTGGAATCTGAAAAAGAAACCAGATACATAAAACAGAAACAGACTCATAGATACAGGAAACAGACTGCCCGTTACCAGAAGGGGGAGGTGGGGAGGATGGCTGAACTAGGTGATGGGGATTATGAGATACCAGCTTACAGTTATAAAGTAAGTCATGGGGATGAAAACTACAGTACCGGAATAGAGTCACTAATATACTAATACCTTTTACATGGTGATAGTGGTAACCAGACTTAGCAAGGGATCATTTCATAATGTAGAGAAATATCAAATCACTGTGATCTATACCTGAAACTAATAGGATGTTATATGTTAATTCTATCTCAATAAAAAAAAAAAAATTATGCTTGGGATCTTAAGACATTCAAATGCAATAATTAAATCATGTTTATATTTAATGTACAGGAGATAAGTACTTGTAAAAGGGGGAAACAAGAATTCTTTTGGATAATAACAATTACATTTTGCTTTATTATTTTAATTTTAGCATTTGAGGACAATATGTGTATTTCTGGAAGGCATTAAGTGTTAAAAGAAAGACAGCTGGATCTCTTACACCAGAATTCAGGACCTGCATTTACCACTGTGGCAGGTACAGTTTGGTCCTCATGTCCCCATTCACAATCACCTTTTCATTGCTGTCCTTTATCGTGGACCCTGAAAAGTTAAACACTAACCTTCCCAGGATCATCTGAGGCTAGAGATTGCAATGTGGCCCAATCATGGTCGGCTAGGTCTCCACAGAAGTGTGCTGGAAAGTTCAGAAAAAGACTTTCCTTCCCTGATCCTGGAAGCACTCTTTCCTCTACTCCTGCTTTATGCTGACAGGAAGACGAGCATAAGGGCTGGAGCTACACTGCCACTTTGTCGCCAGGAGGAGAAGGAACAGAGAGTCACAGAGAAGTCAGCCCGGTTATTCTCAAGCCGCCAAAAGGCGGTGCCAGCAACTACCCACATCTGTACTGTTTTCTCTGAGAAAACTGAAGCCCCTGTGGCCATTCAAACCCAAACACGTCTTCTGCTGACAGTCACACCACTGCCTTCAATACCCACTAATCACCATGCTGTAGTCCTGTCTCCTTGGGAGTGTCACTTAACCTCTGTGAAATCCAATTCCACTGTCATCTTTAAAGTGGACATAACAATATCTCCATCACAGCGCTGCTGTGGAAGCTACATGAAGTGAACATATGTTTAAAAAGCTTAAAGGGACTTCAGTACTCTTTATTTTCAGCACTGTTATAACCATCAGTACATGAAGAATATCTCCACTGTGCATCTTACCAAAATGTTAATATGATAAAATAAGTAATATTAATTCCTTTTGTTTTGTATTCTAAAATTTAGAAAATGAAACAGACCACTCAGCTTCATAGCTTGACTATTAAATTTACACTTGTGTTGCATATATTCCTTATACTACTGCATTGTGGTATGAATTATTAAATATATGTTGTCCTCTTTTTATCTTGTGCCCTAAGAAAAAGGACTCAAATGTGATTTTGAAGATTTTATAAAGGATATAATTTCACTTAATATTTACTTGTCTTTAAATAAAAATGGAGAGAAAATCCAGATTACCAAGGTACAGCAATGACTTTTATTAGATACAACACACCAAAGGTATGATCCACGAAATAAATAACTGATAAGATGGACTTCATTAAAATTAGAAACTTCTGCTCTGAGGAAGTCAACGTCGAGAGAATTCTCATTCTCTTGACAAGCCAGATACTGGGAGAAAAAAATTGCAAAACACACTTTGGAAAAAGGATTCATTCAAAATATACAAAGAACTCTTGAAGTTCAACAATAAGAAAACAAATAAGCCAGTTAAAAAGTAGGCCAAAGACCTTAACAGACACCTGGCCAAAGAAGATACACAGATGACAAATAAGCATATGAAAAGATGTTCCACATCATGTCATCAAGGAAATGAAGATTTAAGTAACATGAGATGCCACCACACTACTATTAGAACAACCAAAACCCGAACACTGACAGCACAAACCCTGGGGCGGACGTGGAGCAACAGGAACGCTCATCCGTCAGTGGTGGGAACCCAACATGGTACAGAGAGTCTGGAAGAGAGGTTAGCAGTTTCTTACAAAACTAAAGATGTCCTTACCATCTGGTTCACAATCACCCAAAGGCACTGAAAACTGATGTTCACGCAAAAACCTGCACACAGATGTTTAGAACAGCTTTATTCACGATTGCCAAACCCTGGCGAGACGTCCTTCAGTAAGTGAGTGATACATCCAGATGACGGAATATTATTCTGCACTAAAAGGATAGGAGCTACAAAGCCATAAAGACACAGAGGAAGCTTAAATGCATATTAGCAAGAGAAAGGAGCCGATCCGGAAAGGCTACACGCTGTGTGCTTCCAACGACATGACCTTCTGCAAGAGGCAAAGCCATGGAGACAGTAAGAAGCTCAGTGGTTGCCAGGGGCAGAATGGGGGGACAAACAGGAGGAGCACAGAGGATTCTTAGGGCAATAAAACTACTCCATATGATACCATAATGATGCATAGATATCATTTACACACTTGTCCAAACCCACAGAATGTACAACCCAAGAATGAACCTTAGAGTAAACCATGGACTTGGGGTGGTTATGACACATGAACGTAGATTCAGCTGTAATACACTTATGGCTC
This sequence comes from Phoca vitulina, assembly GCF_004348235.1. Taxonomy (NCBI): domain Eukaryota; kingdom Metazoa; phylum Chordata; class Mammalia; order Carnivora; family Phocidae; genus Phoca; species Phoca vitulina. Next base: position 2,411,281 of record NW_022589741.1, on the reverse strand, counting down.
TAATGGGGGATGTTGATAATGGGGAAGTCTATGCATTTGCGATGTATTATAAATCTCTGTACCTGCCCCTCAATTTTGCTGTGAATCTAAAAGTGCTCTTAAAAAAACTGTGTTAAAAAATGAGTATCTTTTTTTTTTTCAGCCAGAACTGGAATTTGTCCAATTAATTTGGAAAATAAATTATTATCTGCGCACAAGTCTAAAAATAATTTGGCACTACTCATGGCTTGACAAGTAAAGAAACACTGGGGACTTTATTCCCATGAGTTCTGGGGATTATAATTTGCTAGCTGTAATTCTCAAATGGCTCACTGCTTAGGAAAAAAATTACGGTCAAGGGAGAGCATCAAGCAAGGTTTTAGAAGAGCAAATGGGCCAAATATTGGTGAATGGCAGAGGTGGTAGGGAGCTGGAGGAGGAGAAATAAAAACAAATTTAACATTAATCTTTTATATTTTCCTAGATTGCTTTTATATTTGGTAAAACCTAAATATTAAAGATATAATCCTTCTTAATTAGTTTTTTAATACTTCCAAAGGCTGAGCCATACTATCTTTGCCTTAGGGTATAACTTAGTCAGGAATTCATACAGCAGCTAATCACTGTCCACATGACCATTCCTTCCATTATTGTGATGCTTCTAACAACTCAAGTGATTAGTATTCCCTTTTAGTGATTATGTTTTATAAGGTGTGTATGTGTGTTCAGTACCATCCAAGGAAAGCTCAGAAAAATATTCAGAATTTAGTAATGCACCCCTAATTCTGACCATTTTGTGACCCGAATCGTGACGTCGTGAACAGAAACGGGCCAGGCTTTCTTTCCACCATCATCTCCTCTGACCTGCCCCCCTCACTCAGGTAACACCCCCACGTGTCTGCCATGTGCCAGGAGTGTGGGACTCCGCACAGGACACGGGGGTCTTGTGCCTGCTCTCTCGGAGCTACCATTTAGCCTCAACTGAAAAACAGCTCCACAAACAGACCATCCTCTTCCCAAATCCCTGTCCTCAGTCACTTAGAAATAAGACACTCATCCTTCACAGGACAGAAAGGGAATGGCCTTTTTTAAAAAGATAAAAGCAGCTTTCTAAATGCTGAGGGCTGAAGCCTAGCTTCCAACCTCAAAGATCCTATTATCTCTACCTAGATAAAGAAGATTAAGTCACCCTCTCTCCCTTGCTAGTACCTGTCACACCACCACACACACAAAACACTCTAATTGCTAAGATCACAGAAGTCAGAATCAGAAACTCTTTAATCTTGCTGTGAGCTTGAACACCTTATTTAACATTCTGAGTCTCAATTTTTATCATGGAACTGGAACAATAATAGTATCTGTTTCATAGGGATCTCAGAAAAACTGTAAAAGATACCTAAAGGGAGTGCCTGGATGGCTCAAGTGGGTTAAGCGTCTGCCTTCGGCTCAGGTCATGATCCCAGGGTCCTGGGATCGAGCCCCACATCGGGCTCCCTGCTCAGTGGGGAGCCTGCTTCTCCCTCTCCTTCTGCCTGCTCATGCCCTCTCTCTCTCTCTCACAAATAAATAAAATCTTTAAAAAAATTTTTTTTAATATTGTTTTAAAAAAAGATACCTATGGCCTCAAGAATACTATAAACCAGACACCTAAGATCAAAATAAACATACCCCTTAAACTTGATCATACTTCTGGGTTAATAGATAGCTTGGCATAAGGAAAAGGGAAAATACAATGATAACAGATGAAGAGGGAAAATTAAAAATAAATTTTACAAAATGGAATGGTGGATTACATGAACTGACTAGAATATGGAAGGATGGTGATGAGTCCTGTTGAAAAGAGTGATAGGGTACTATTAAAACCACCACACGTGGTTGATCTTGAGACTGTTCACTATTCGCCCTGGTTTCTCGGGTCAGTAGCGGGTCTGATGGTGAAGAGCGTGATCCTGTTGCCAACAAAGAGCAGAGAGTTCTCACAAGTGCTTTTTATACAAAGTTCAGTGGCACCCTTTTGTCACGGCCACAATGACCCATCTCTAATCAAATTTTCATTCCCGACTAAAATGATTCCTTTGGTAGGAACAGCAATTTCTTCTGCCAGGGTAAATAGAAAAAAAGGAAGAAGACAGGATAAGATAACTCGAGCAGTTTTTAAAAACAACTCCACACAATTCTAGCTAGTCAAGGTATCATCATCATTAACTTTGTCAGTAATAATGGAGAGACATGGTGCTGAAAGCTTTTAAAGGTTGTGTTCTCTTGGCCTGAGTGGGAGATTACCCTAATAGCTGAGTATTAAGATTTTTTTTCAAATGGAATTTCATAAAGAAGTGCTTAGTGGACATTTCAAATTTTGATTTAGCATAGTTTTCAAGTTTCCCAGAATACTAAAACCTTAAAAACACAGTCATTCCAAAACAGCAGAATATCATTAAAATTCCTGGGTTTAAAGACAAAGCTTCCACTGTGGAGACAAAAGTAAAAGAAATGGATTAAATATGAAGGTATACAAGAGGATTAGCAACTGGCCTTTAGCAGAAAAGAAAAAAATGGTAAATTTGAGAGATTATTTTTTAAATGTCATTACTATACTGGGTATAAGTAAGCAAATGTGGTAGGCATGCCCATGGTATGATTTATGAGGCTCTGGAAAAGCTGTTCTGTTAAAAAAATATGGTTTTCTACTTTGAATATCTGGAATATTACAAAGTCAGAAAGTTTCTCATTTCTCATTGTGACATGTCAATTCCTTTTTGAAAACAGATACATCAAAAATTAAGTTATTGTAAGAAAGTCTGAGCCCTTTACTTAGAATGCAATGAGTTTAATGTGTGGCTTCCCCTCTAACAGACAGCTCAGTGGGGAAGTAGGTGAGGAAAAAGGAAAAGAAGGAATTGTGGTGCAGACTCCATTGGAGCATGATAGGAGAACTGCAATCAGAAAAGCACCTATCAACAGCACTGAAAACACCTGCACTGGGAATGCTGGGAGGAGGGCAAGGAATAAAAACAAACAGAGAAAAAAGAGAAACATTAACAGCCCAACTGCCCATCCACAGCCACAGGTCCTAAATGAACTTTCCCGTTCTTCTTGGTGGAGTACAGCAAAGATGGGTACAGTTGATCCATTATAGCTTTGGTGGCAGTGGCCAAGGCAAACGGTAACTACGGGTCTACTCGACAGAGGAAGGTACGTGGTCATACTAAATTTTGAGCCACATTCCTTTCTCCTCTCGCCTGGAACCCTGTGGTTCTTTGGGATCACAGGACATATTCTGGGACATAAGATTTGCTTTGATTTCATTGTTTCCATGTGGACTGGAAGATCTTAACACATGGTACCAGGCAGCAGAAATAGAGAAGGGATGCATTCAACATTGAAGCTAAGATTCTGGGCTTCAGGGCACACAGAGGTACAAGTAAACTACCATATTCCAGAACAAATCTGACTTTCCCAAGCCTAGACCCCAGGATCAAGAGCAGTAAAACCCTCTCATCATCTACCACTTTGACAGATGAGGACACCAAGACACAGAAAAGTGCTGTGACTTGCTTAAGGTAAGACACCTAGACCACACAGGGCAGAACTGAGCATCTACTGTCCCAGTCCATGGCTCACGAGCCAGCTGACCTTTCTCTAAAGGCTGCCAGGAAAGGGGCCAGAAGAAATCTTTGGCAGAACATCTCTACAGAACGTAGTTCTATCTAGTATCAAACAGAGGGCTTAATCATCTTTTGACATATTTCAAGTATTTGGATCAGTCACTGACGTTCTTAAATACAAAATATTTACCTTCCTGCAGATAACCAGAGTAGCTTGTCAGAGTAACCAGGGACACGATATCCAACAACAAAAAGACAAGGAGTAAAATCACAGTGAAGTTAGAAGACAGAACCCCAGAGTCCAAGAATAATATGAAACTGACACATCTTGAAAAAGCGTATTTTACTGGAAAGGGCTAAGGATATTGAGTCCAGAGATAGATCTTTATGCCAATTCAATATAACCAATGTAAAAGAGAACTACCTTAGTCTCTTTCTCATGAAGACTTCTCTTTTTACAAAATGGTGATAATAATAACAGACCTAATTTGTCTATATATGTTCCTCTGAGAGATGGAGGGAAAATGACCTGACAGGCAAGTTTGTCAACAGACCAGCACTTGAACTGGCTTCCAAGGGCTGGAACTAAAAGCAAACCATAAGACAAGTCCAAGTCTGTGGCCATGAGCCAAACTCCAGGAAGGCGAAGTATAAACACCACAGGGCCAAAAACAGAATGAGAGCTAGATTCCCAGTGCCAAGCCAAGGTTTATAGCCACATAAAGACTGCAGAGGGAATGCAGTATGAGGGAAATATGAGAAGAATCCAAGGAAATTACCTAGTAGTTTCTATAACTTTCTTTTTCTGTTGGTGGGTGAAGGTTCTGTGGTTAAAAAGGAAGGAATATATATATATTTTATTGCATTATATTTTGTATTTCCAACATATACTTTATTCATATTTTTATATATTATATAATGAACATTTCACATTGTCATAGTAACTATATTTCGTTGTGTCAAAATTTATCAAAATGGATATGCAATATTAGCTGATAAATTCCAATTAAACATTTGGTAAACTGTGTGGAATTCTTATATTATCAACACAGAGGATGGAAAGAATAAGACAAGAAGGTACAAGTAAACACAGTAATCTATTGGTAAGCAATTAAAACAAGGAAAACACTGACATACCTCTTACCACATCATTTCATTCCATTCAATTATTTAAATGCTGAACGCCAGGTGAGAATTCATTTTCAGAAAGGTGCTAATACCTCTGTGCACAATATTAACTAGTGACACTAACAGCAACATTTATAGAAAAGGTGAAAGAAATGTCATTTGCAGGATTCCTTACAAATCCTTACAGAGGATTTTACCTTGAAGACCACAGCTAAGTGCTGACTGAGTTTAGCACTTTCCACCAAAAGATACCCAGTTTTCAAAACACAAGGATGTGAAGGGCAAATGTTCTATTCCCAATGACTAATATAAGAAAGACATAATATATCTAAACATTTTTTATCTTTTTTTCATGAAATTAATAACATAGTTATTGGATTCTGGCAAAGAAACCTTTGAAGCAAATTCACCTCTAATATCCCTTAGATATCTGTGGCATTTAAAAGTTGTTATGAGTACATTACATATTTGAAGTAGGTAACTACTCATTTAATAAATATTTTTTGATCATTCTCTGGATGAAGCCATGTCCTCAACATTGAGGTAGAGACAGGGATGAATCATTTTTAAAGACACTTAAACAATTGTCTGAGTCCCTTTGGGTTGCTGTAAAAAAATACCGTAGACTGAGTGGCTTAAGAAAGACAGAAATGTATTTCCCGCATTGTGGCGCCTAGGAAATTCAAGATGGAGGGGCTGGCAGGTTGAGGGTCTGGTGAGGGGCTGCTTTCTATTGTCCTTCTGTTGTGCCCCCATAGCAGAACGGGCAGGGGCGCTCTCTGGGGCCTCTTTTATAAGGACACTAATCCCATCCACAAGGCCTCTGCCCTTCAGGACCGCTTCACCCCTCGACACCTAGTATCACCACGTTGGGGATTAGGATTTTAACATAGGAATTTGGGGATTCAGACCATAGTAGCAATAGTACCTACAAACAGATATTTAAAGAACAAATACAAAGTAATTCTGAAATCTACCAGCAAAATTAAATAAAAATTTATAATGCAGTTTTTATATTTAGATCACATACTGTGATTCTGGAATGATTTTTGGCTAAAAATAAGTGAATTACAGTTTCCAGCTTTAGATAATCACTGAAGTGATTTATTCTTTAAAAAAGATATTTGGTGGCACTAAAATATTAACCATCTCTAAAGCAATCAGTCTTATAATTTGATGGTTAAAAAGCATTCTCACACATATGAAGGAATGTGCCCATTAGCCCTGGACTAGCACTACAGAGATCTAACACACCTTTCTCCAAAATGTATTCTTTTTATTAGGAAAACAATTAAATTCTCTCCACCTGCTCAAATGCTTCATGGCTCATTGACCCAGACGCTTTGAGCAGGTTAACAATAAGTGACACCCTTAGACACGTGAAATGTGATTTGGCTTCTCCAAGACACCGCTCCCTACTCTCGCGGTCTAAAGACAGAGGGGGCTCCCTCAGATGAATCTCTCTCATTAATTGTTAACATACCAATTCGTTTATTTTTCACAGTTATCTTAGATAAGCACTATAAATAAAATACAGCCACGTCCCAGTCACAGCACAGTCTGAACACAATGAGGACTGAAGAGTCACAAGACAACAGTAACCAAGGGACATTCTACGGTTCTCACACAGTGCTGTCATTGGGTGTGGCGGCCGGACAGGTGCGCTCATCAGAAATGTGGACCTGCCACAAGGGGAGCCATGACTGAGAGTCTCCAGATGCAGCACCTTCAAGATCTACTCTAGCCTTCCCCCCAAGGCCATACAGAAAATGCCTGTCTGCATCTGGTGTTGGTACCAGGCTTTGGCCATTTCTCCTAAAAGTTGACTCATCTACAGGCAATCTCAGGCCAAAGCTCGGCGTTGGGCTGACTGAGACTTTATCCACTCTGCTCCAAAGTCTGAGGCTTTCCCTCCCCAGCCCTCCCCCTACCCACCCTCCTCCTCCCGGCTCCTCCTCCTCCCCAGCCTCCTGATCCCACATCATGGTCCAGTGTTTTTCCCTACCTACTCCTGCTCCCCCTCCCCACCGCCCTGCATCTTTCACAAGCCACATCCCCAGTGAATCCCTTATACCTCAAACACCATCTTTAAACTGTGCTTCCTGAACACATACAGTTTTAGGCAGCATACTATGGTGGAACCTGAGATGTTTTATGTATATATAAGACCACCCCTGAACTCAAGCAGCCAAGAATGAAGAATCATCTAGACCGGTACAGTTTACGTCATGCCATGTTCGCTAAGATAATTTTTCCCCTTGTCATAGAGGATTATTCTGAATAATCAGGTTGACAAAATTTAGAATTTTCATGGGAAGGAAAGGAGCTTGTTTCTCTCCAATATTTTTTCAATTGTCTATCATGGTATCATATTCTAAAATTGCTCTAAATAAGATAAATTTTAAATATTTTTTAAAGAAAAATAAGCTATTAATAGTGGCTATCTTAGTATCTCTCACACACACCAGCTCTGTAACTTTAGAAAATTTTCTTATCTCTTAGAGTTTGAAGAAATACAGCAATTGGTACATTATATATGTTCGCTAAGTGGTCAGTAGGATTATGATAACTCTACTTACCACAGACACTAAGTAACCAGAATTACCAAAGAAGTTAGTTCTTTTCCTTCATTTATAAAAATATTGTCATAAGCTTTTGATATGTTTTTAAAAAGAATGAGAAGAAAAGGCTCTCCACAGACAAGGAAATATATAGAAAAAAATCCAAATATCCAAAATTATTCTGCATATTTTCAGCATGTTTGTTGATTTATCTACAACCTTATGCACATGCACATGAATTAAGGGGATTTTGCAGCCTCCACAATAGATAACATTAGCTATTTATGAAATCTGTCATAGATAAAAGGGTAAATATATTCACCTTCCCATTTTTTTTCCCATTGGCTTCTGATTATATTATCAAACTCAAAAAAATAAACTATTTAAATATTTCCTATTGATGGGTACTTAGGTCATTTCCAACTTTCCCTATTAGAAGAACTGCTGTGATTAAACATTGGGGGGGGGCAAATATGTAATTTCTTTCATAGAGAGGGAGAAAGAAAACTCACATTTTTTATTTTAATAAAAATTTTTGTATTCCTTTCTAAACATTAGATGTGATCAATATTTGAAAGTTACAATTTACTTTTGCTTTTGTCTCAACTCAAAGTTACCAGGTATTTTCTAACTTTTAAAAATGGGCTGATTAAATAAAATCTTAATCCTATTACAATTCATGTATCTGTCCCTGTAAGTCAGTTTGAGGAACTTGTCATTTTCTGTGAATAGTTACAGCCATTGCCTATTTTGTTTTTTGGTTTTTTGTTGTTGTTGTTGCTACTGGGTGGTTTATTTTTCCCTTATTGATTTAAGGAGAAACCCTCTCTAAAGGGTGATCTTAACTCACCATCTTTTCTACCAGATAGAACTTGGTTGTTTGTTTGTTTGTTTTACTTCAGGGTATCTTTCTTCCTACAAAACTGTTTAAACTTATACTTACAACCATGATTTTGAAAATATATCTCTTTATGCTCTGTTTTTTTAACCTGCAAAAGGCCTCTCATAGCCAAATATTGTGGGTATATCCTTCTAGTTATTTTTTTGTAGTTAGTTTTATGTTGGTATGCATTTTTTAATATTGTATGAATCACAAATTTGTTTCATTCAACGAGATCAGCATTTGCCCCTCAAAATCCAATCTTTTTCCATTGGTTCGAAATTGCATTTCTCTGAAAACATGTCAGGAACTCCATGCATTGGATAGGATTCAAGAGGCTTTCATCTGCTCTCATTGTTTAGTCTCTTTTGTTATTGCCATGCTGTTTCCATTACTTCAATTCTGTAATATGCCTCAGTATAGGACCATCTTTGTTGCTCTTTGTTTGTTTTACTTTGCTATTGTCCCCCATTTCTTCCTCTACACGGTCTAGAGATTTAGTGTGACTGGGATTGCATTCAATATACAGAATAATTTAGGATAAACAGATCATAATATTGGAGATTTTCACTGATTAATCTGTATCTATAACCTTTAGTAAATTTTTAAATTTCTTCTATTATTTCTGCACATTTTCTTTTATGTTTATCCTTTGGTATGTAATATTTTTGGTTGTTATTATAAATGGTAATTTTGTCAATAGATCTCAACTAATTATTCCTAGTAATGGAATGAAAAAAAACTACTGATTTTTTATGTTGATACTATTTCAAAATTAATCCATTTCTAAATTAATTCTAAAAAATTATTCTCTAAGTTTTATAGGTTTTTAAGATTATAATATCTGGGACTAAGCTTATCTTTCTTTTTCAAACATTTATAATTCTTGTTGATTTTTCTTGATCTATTACAATAACTCCAGCTCCATTATAGAGTTAGACAACCCAGTGCCGCCTGGACACAGCTGTTTTGTTCATGACATTACTGAGCATGGTTCCAGTATGTAGCCAACAAATATAAAACTAGTGGCAGATATATATATATATCTATTTACAAGAGGTAGGCTATTTACAGCTTAAGAATAGCTTGAGGTTTGATTTTTTAATTGTTTTTTGAGCATATGTGTGTTCAGATGGATTTTCTTTTTAATTCAATGCAATAAATCATATTAATAGATCTCTTAATGGTGAACCATCTTTGCATTCATCTGATAAAACATGATTAGTCATGATTTGTTAATATTTAAAGCACTATACATACTAAATACAATTTGCTAATATTTTACTTAATACTATGGATCTATACTCATGTGTGAGTCTATCCTATAGTTCTTTGTCCTTAGCAAAACCATTAAATATTCTTTTTAGGTTCCACACACTCTACAAATGCTCCAATAAGCCCTTTAAATTTCTGCAAGTTTGATTTTAACGCAAGGAATTATTCCAGACATTCTCGGTAATTAAGTTAACCAAGTTAATAGTTCATTTGGTTGTCAAGCCTTCAAAGCACAACCCAAACTATCTTAGGATAAATGAGTACTAAAATTTACCAAAATGTTTCAGCCTTTCCTAATGTCTCAAAAGACACTTCAATATTTTTCCAAGAATCTTAAATCCAAAGAGTCCCAATGGAAAACAGATGGCAACACTTAAATTAGGTTAATTTATGAAGCATTTATTTATAAAGGACTTACTAGAAGGTTCAGAGCAGAGGTAGAGGAATCACATGGGATAGTTAAGGATCCCCAGGACTAGTAGCAAAGGACCATCTCCTGCCTCCAGGTTTCAAAGGCTGAGGGAAGGGAAGGTTATAAGAACTAAGAAAAAGAAAGTCATATGGAACAGGCCATCAGGAGAAGTCTGTGTGTTAAGAGACATTCAGCCTAAGGTAGCCCTTCAGAAAGGCCAACTAGCAGCCAGAGAGCACAGGTGCTAGTGGATGCAGTCTACGGGGGTCAGCTCCTGGAAGGGACAGTCCAGTGGGAAGGGGTGGAGAGCAGGTATGGACAGGCAAGGAACATAGCACATCTTTCCAAGGAATCAGAGATATCTGTGTTTTGTTCTTCTTTGTATTCCTACTGACGAGAATGGTAGATATTCAATAAGTATTTGCTGAAAAAATAATGAACAATGAAGTCATAAGAAACATCCAGTGGACAACTGGTTAAAATAAATAGTTTACAAAAGCATTCCTACCTGGAAATATTTTCCATTTACATGTCATATAATTTCCTAAATCTAATTTGATAAAAGACTGATATTAAAATGTCCAACCTAGTATATTCTTTGTATCTAAGTAAATATAAATTAATAAAATTTTATTTTTTAAAGTAATACATCAGGTGCTTTCTTACCAGATCTCAAATGAACTAAATCTCTCCTCACAAAGCTTCTCTGTCCCCCCCCCAAAACACAGACTCTGCTGCCTATGGCTCATTCAGTACTAACGGCCAGGGGACAGCCCCACTTCTGGTTCTACGGCTGAATCTGAATTCACCGAGAATATGATGTTTGCTTGCAAGTCCTGTTGTACTTGTCAGTTTAAGTATATAGTTTAATTTAAATGGATGTAAAAGGTGATATGCAATACCAAGAGCCGTTGTTTCTATGAGAATTAAGTTGAATCCTGGGGAAAGACTGAAACTGAGTCACAAATTATGGTCCTGAATTGGGTGTAGAAAAAGAACACAAATCCAGATGCCTCTGCATAATTATTGATTTTCAAGTGTTTTTTAAAGTGTTTGTTCCATATTAAATAAATTTAAACTGAAGATCATTGATGGCTTATTCCAGAAAGGTGGTATCAAAATACAGTCATATTCAAGGAAAATCTATAGAATCACTCAACCAAGTCCTCTGATTGTTTATATATTAATACAATATTATGTATTAACATTATTACAATTCCTCATTGAATACAAATTTCTAATCATGTCAATTAAGAACTCTTCTATTAAACCTGCACTTTTATATAAAACAAATCCAGAAAGCATTACCTGACATGAAATTCCATGGCAGGAATGTGTTCTTGACATCCATGTCCTATCCATGTTTATTCATCACATATTTACTAAGGACCTACTATGTTCACATCATGTTACAAGCAATGGATACACAGCCATGAAGAGGTAAACAGATCCTTCCCCCCTCTCTAATATTTACTTGCTAACAGAAAAAGAGAGATGAAATTATGTGCATACACAAATACATATATACATATGTGTATACCATACATATATAAACAAACAAGTATTGAATGGAAGGAAGGAAATAGTATAATCGCAAATATATGAAACATTATGTAATAAGAGCGCATGACGGGGGTGGGATCTCTTTTACGTGAAGGCCTCTCTGAAAAGGTGACATTTGAGCACTGACTTCATTACAGAGAAGGATCCAACAACGGGCAAGAAGAGAGCCAAATACAACCAAGTTTTATCAATTTGGAAGCCATGCATGGCATTCAAAAAAGAATGTAATTTGTAATGTGAGGACATGCATGTAATTGTGAGGACAAAACCCTGATTATTGGAGGTGGAGAAGAGAAAGTAAGGATGTGGAAAGGGTGAAAACAGATCACTCTAATGAGATGAACATGGAATCAACACCCTGATTCTACCAACTGCTCAGTTTATTCATCTGGGAAGATACAAAGATAGGGGATCCTAACCCAGTTCTGTACGTGGGCAGGACTTCCACGCCAGGAGATGCCAGTGAGAATGTACGATCACAAACTAGTAAACACCGACCCTGTCACATCCCCTTCCCATTTGTTTCTTTCCATTTCCTTAAAGATGTTAGGTGAGAAAAGGCCGGACTGCACCTACAACTGAGAAGCAAGAGGGAGTAAAACCAGTGTATTTTGGGGTAAAGTTGAAGTAGTGAGTCCCAATGACCTACTTTTCTATGGAGGGACCTCAAACCATGTGTGCAAGTAAACGTCTAGTCACTTGACTCAAACATTCCATTTCATAGGTACCTCGTTTTTGTCATGGTCTAATGGCATATGATGTCTATTAAAAACACAGACTGAGAGAGCAAGTCTGATTTGTGTTCTTCTGAGAAAGCGGCTCCACAGGGTCACTCTCACGTATTCCCCTGGAAAATGCAACTGAAGCAGGGGACATCACTACGGTGTGATTTATAGCATAAATTAAAAAGGACTCCCATGTTACAGAACGCCAGGCCACAGAACATCAGTGTGTATTATTATCTATAAATATTTTCCTACGTGGCATAACCCAATCAATATTCTCTTTTTATTCCTTGAAACAGGTAAACCATTCATGTTTGTTCTGTTTCATAGTCCGTTTTCATGTTTCCTTGCTCCTAACTCTAACCCTTCCCTGCAGTCCTGGATGAGAAGGAACGGCAAGACATAATCCTCATCAGTGCCAAGTGCTCGTGGCATCCTTGCCTTGCCTCTCGTGGTGGCACGATTTAACCAAGAGGGCGGGCAGAAGACTTACAAATAAAAGCCATCCTTCATAATGGAAAGACACCAATTTTAAGGATTATGCTTTTTTGTCCCCCTGCACGATTCCCGGGGTAAAAACAGGATACAATTAGTGATAAATAATTCAGTAACATGGTCATAAGAAAGAAATTCCAGGAAATAAAAATGTCCCCAAATGAATGGGTCACTATTGTAAGGTGCTGAGTTCCCTCCTTGACCGTTGGCCAGTTTTCAAGGACTTATAGAAGAGACATGGGATCTGCTCCCATGGAGGGTTTATAAAACTCTCTAAGGCAACAGGATCCTAAGACAAACTATCATGAAAATGACAGCAGCACCTTTTTCTCCACTTTGTGGAAAATTGCTAAACTAGGAAGTGCTCATAGTCTTGTTTCTATGGTCTCAGAATTTTCCAATAGAAAATGTCTTGTTAAATACTCCACTGACAAATGTCATTTAGTTCTGGCTGTGCTTTACTTGACATAACCTAGAATACAATAAATCATGCCCACACATGGGGTTAGGCTCCACAGTTTTCTGTTTTCTTCAATCAAGACAAATTTCACTGCATTTATTTAAAAAAAAAAAAAAAAAGAGCTTAAGAGATCCACTTGATATCCAGTCTAGAAAGCTTAGTCATATTAGATAATATATATAGACAAAAATGAAAGAAAATTCCTGGGTTTTCAAGCATATGAAATCATAAATGCCTTTGAGACAAAAATGAAAATAATTGCACGAACATGTTAATGGTGTCTAAATGATATCCCAGCAGTGATGGGTAATAAAGGCAATTTATGAGTAAACAATTTCCTCTGAATATTAAATATGGTTGACCGAATAAAACAAAAAATAGCTCTGCCAAGCTTTCCGAAGTTCTTTGTTTTAAAACCAGCTCATAGAGTACGCTAGTTAAGCACACTGGTGATGTTAATAATCATATTCATCAGATTATTCTCAGAAGTGTGAGAACAAAACACCACAGTGCACCTCTTACTTTATTGGTCAGAGAAGCTTAAAATCATAAATATGATGTCAGACACAGAATCATACAATTTTATTACAGAAAGGAATACAGAGGAAAACAACATGGTATTGTGAAAAAGCCACTGGTTGCAGAGACAGGCATGAGTCTGAATGCTGGCCCTATATCCGTGCATGACAGAAGAAGACTCTAACACAGGAACGTGGCCCCCGGGCACTTCTAACTGACATCCGTGGAGGGAGTACCAAGTCTGTAAAACATACAGGCAGGTGTCTGCGTTGGCAAAGCAAGATCACAGAGACAGTGACAGGCCCTAAGGTCAAGGGGGTGGCGCTGGCAGCATCCCGCTAGGGTGACCTCGAACACCTACAGAGCTTCTCTGAGTCTCAGGTTCTCCACTCACGACAGAAATGACAGATCTTCCTCTGTCATTACTGTGATAATCTAGGGACAGAGGGGAAACACCTTCCACTCCATGAAGGTAACAGACCTTCCAGATGTTTCCATGCCCACCATCCCGGGGCAGCTTCTCCACACCTCAGTCCAGCCCTAGATTAAATTATGCTTTTCAGTCATTTTCCACCAATGCACAAAAAACTTCAACTTAAAAAATAAAAATACATGAAGTACTATTTAAATCAAGCATTGGGTAAGGTTTTTGTTTTTTTTTTTGTACACTAAATATAAAGTAATTGCATTTATTCCTATAAAATTGTTCATTTTAGTCTATTAATCTAGCCTTTCATATCATAAATATCAGATTAAATTCATTTGCTTTTTTTTTTTTTTTCCTCTCTCCATTTGAGGGTTTCTCTTCTCCAAATTTTCTATTGCTCCTGTTTCTCCACTAAGATGAACGGTCAGCTAGGTAAGTCAGAAATGTATTACATGTTCTAATTTTCACAAATACCACTAGGTGCTATCCAAATGAATAAAAGTTCCCATCGCTATCTCCTCGCCTGTCATGCTTCTTTCCTCATGGGCAGCACTAATTGTGCACCAACATGGGGCAATAAAGAAATTTAACAGGGAAAATACTACAGTGGGGAAAAGCTTGAAGATGTCACGAACCCTAGTCCGACTAGGTGGATGGTTTACAGCCTTGGAGAACTTTCCGAAAGGCAGCTTGGTCTATTTTCATACTTTAGATAAGTCACTTAAGTGTTCAATAAAATTAACTTAGTTATACTTTTTGATTTACAGTGGAAAACTTCATTGTTTTATCCTGTGCCACAAATATTTCCAACATCAGCTATGGGATTTTAAAATATTATCGTATATTACAAAAAGACATATAATTCAATAATGTTACTATCATTGGTATGCATAGTATTTTAATAGGAAAAAGAATTTTGAAAAGGAAATGACTAGGGTCAAAAAGCACAGAAATTCAAAACTTCATTGAAGAATAAAGCATATAAGTGTTTCTATTCTTTCCAAGAGAGATCCACCTACAAGGCAAAACACTGATAGACTTCGAAGCTCTCTTTGGCTCCCTATTATCTTGGCAGCATCCAAAATTCACAAACATTAGTTACGGTAAAGTAACAAGAGAGGAAATGGCAACAGATGGCTTGGTGTTCCACTCTCTTGAATCCTAAGGTATCTACCTTTAAGGTTAAGTAAGAAGTAATTAAACAGTAAGAATAGCTTATTGTCTTGTCATTTGTTCTAACAAAGACTGCCATCATCATTAGGACTCCTGTCAATTAGCTTTGCTAAGTGAAAGCCTATTACCTATCAGTACTCAGCTTGGGTAAGTCATGAGGGTTCCTTGATAAATCTTAAAAGCAAAACTGGTCCGTTACAAAGATATGGCAATGAATCAAGAACTCAGTCGGCAAGGAAAAGCACTAGATTGAGCAGAAAATGAGTTGGGGGAAAAAAATGCACCATGAGTTTTGAAAGGAGATTTTTATTAGTGCCAGAATTTTAGTTTTAAGTATTTTAGTATTTAAGTATTTTAGTTTTTAGTATTTTGAATTATTTTGTGGAAAAAAACAGTATTTTTAAAATGTAAATTCTTAATCCAGAATTAAATACATTCTTTATTATAACTACATAATATCCCATAATATTTTATGTCAAAAATCTATTACCTCAAGATTTCATAAAATGTGTCAAAGGTTATATACATCTTAAGTTTGAATACTTACAAATTCCTTTCCAAAATTCCTGCAGGACTTTACATTCCCATAGATTATTTGTGATAAGGCTCATTTCCATATGCTTTTGCCAGATTTGGAAATGACTTTTTTCTCCAGTACAGTGGGTAAAATATGTCATGAAATTGTTATTTGATATGTCTTTCTTAACTTCTCAATGGTCATGCTTATCAATTAATTTCTTCATTTATCCAAGAAGCATTTTGGGGGATCAATTTTCAAGAATTACAGTTATTCTAAAGGACATTTTGTCCTACACTGGCACCTAGTAAGGTATTACTGAATAAATATATGAAGTAATAGGATATAAAAGACATATGTTTTCCCTTGTAAAGCTAAGGAGTTCATATACACTTGATAACCCTGAGAACAAAAATCCAACTTTCTACATGTCAAAATAACAATAATTAAAAAAAACTTTAGTTACCCTATGATATTAAAAATTAAGTTGGGTGGGGGCGCCTGAGCAGTTCAGTCAGTTAAGCATCTGACTCTTGATCTCTGCTCAAGTCTTGATCTCAGGGTCCTGAGTTCAAGCCCCACCTTGGGCTCCATGCTGGGCATGGAGCATACTTATAAATAAATACATACATACATACATACATACATACATAGATGGATGGATAGATAGACAGATAGATAGATAGATAAGTTCAGTATACTTTCTTCTCTAACAGCAACCCAATATCCTTAGGTGAACCGCATTATGTTTCACTATCAAGGTAATATTAGTAATTAATTCCTAATATTAATTACTGAATAATTGGCAATTAATGCTAACAATACTAACATAAAATTAATACAAATCTCTACTGTATTTCCTGACAAGGAATGAGAATGTACCATGAGAATGGTACATGATCATGTGGGTATGAGCACTCTATTACAAACACATTCAGGCATATACATTTTTAATAAAAATTAAATAAACTGGGCATTATTGATAATGGCTTCCTGCACCCTTAAAGAATGGTCTTTGCCACAAATTCTCTAATCTTTAATGTTCTTAAAAGGCATACCTAGAAATTTCTTTCCCTTTGTTCCTACTCAATTTTAGTATCTCTATCTTAACCTACGAAATTACAACATGTTCTTTTCAAAAACAGAAAAGATACTTCCTCATGAAGCCTTCTCTCATCACACGCGCAGAGCTGGCCTCGCCCTCCTGTGAATCCCTCAGTCTTTTACCTACTGTTCTCATCACACTCTACGCTGGGTGTATATACCTATATCTCTGTCTCTCACTCATATGTAAACTCATCTAAGAACAAGTTTTATAAGGTCAAGAAATATGTTTTGTGTCTTAATTGCCTTAGAATCACCTCAACATGTAGCACGTGTCCACATCCTTCTAACTTCCCAGGAATTCTTACCGAATTATAATCACTTCAAGTCTCTGTCAGTCTTTTTTTTTTTTTTTTTTTAAGATTTTATTTATTTGTGAGAGAGAGAATGAGAGACAGAGAGCATGAGAGAGAGGAGGGTCAGAGGGAGAAGTAGACTTCCTGCTGAGCAGGGAGCCCGATGTGGGACTCGATCCTGGAACTCCAGGATCACGACCCAAGCCGAAGGCAGTCGCTTAACCAACTGAGCCACCCAGGCGCCCAAGTCTCTGTCAGTCTTTAGCACAATAACCAAACAACTAGGTGTGCAACAATGTGTATTTAACAAGTGACCCTCTAACAGCCGGTGAACTGGGACACGGTGTGGTCTGCACCGTGGGGCTTCAGTGTGTGATGAATAATGCCCTTTGAGATTCTCTTTCTTCCTACTGCCTAACTTGTCTCACTTTAGAATCTAGAACTTCAAGTTTTTTGAATTTGCTTCAGGGTTGCTAAAAGCAAACAAACAAAAAGCCCAAAGAGCATATTTATTCCGGGGGCTGATCATGGAGACACCTGCTTCTTACAGCAGGAACACAGGCGCAGTCCTGGTTTGATAAAAGCTCACAGCGTAATATTAAAGCAGATAACTAGCTCTTAAATGCGATATGAAAAGAATCTTTATTCCTGAGAGCATGTAGCCTAAACATGTTCCATAGGTCGAGTGGGACATTCAAGTTCAAAATCTTCCTACTTTATTACATGAGTACAGTTCTGAGTTCCCAGCTCCTCACAGTAATTGTTTAGTTGAAAACAATTCATAAGGAAAGAATTTTTTAACACTACATTAGACATAGGTGACGTATTGATTTTACTTCCCAGTATTATTCATTTAAGAAACATTTTTCTATCTACTGTGCTAGGTGCTGGCTGCTAAAGAAAAAGATAGAAAGCCAGTGAGCTCATGGAGTGCCTTTTTTATGTGGCAGGGGAGGGTCTCTTACAAGAAAGAGGACAAAGAACACCAGAGTTGAGGCATGAGGGTGGTACGCTTTGGACAGATTGATCAGGGAAAGGTCATATGATACGATGGCATTGGAG
Source organism: Phoca vitulina (assembly GCF_004348235.1). Classification (NCBI taxonomy): domain Eukaryota; kingdom Metazoa; phylum Chordata; class Mammalia; order Carnivora; family Phocidae; genus Phoca; species Phoca vitulina. The sequence continues at coordinate 2,393,100 of NW_022589741.1, read as the reverse complement.
CAAAATCCAGAAGGAAGGAAGGAAGGAAGGAAGGGAGGGAGGGAGGGAGAGGGAGGGAGGGAGGGAGGGAGGGAACGGAGGAGCCACAAGATACCATGAATAGGGTAGGGTAAGGGTAGGAAAAACCAGAGGTAGGAGATAAGAGCCATGCAATGACTTTAGAAGTGGGATTGATACGAACATGAGACAGTAAGGAACCCATTGTAGTTAGAATAAAATGGGCGATGGGGAGGAAAATGGCAGAATAAAAAGACAAGAACACTAATAGGACCCACACCTCTTAGGATAATATGGGTCTGGTGAGGATCTCTAATTCATTCTGAGTGATATACGAAGCCACTGGAAGATTCTGAACTGAGGAGCAGCATGAGCTAAGTTAGAGCTTCAAAGATCTCTCACACTTCTGTGTGGAGTATGTTCTATAGTGGGGCAAGGATAGAAGCAAGGGGATAATTTCAGAAGGCTATTGGAACTTCTAGGTTTAGAGATGAAGGTGGATCAGTCAGAGGTGGCAGGGAGTGGTTAGAAATGCTAAGATGCTGACTACATTCAAATATTTTTTCCTTGATGGTTTGAGTTTGGACTGCGAATGAAAAATGGAAGTCAAGAATGACTAAAAGTGTTTTGAGAATGAGATGGATGTTACTAAAATAAGAGGTGTGAGAAGAAAAAGAGTATAGGACTAGAATTAAGAGTAGATGAAAGTCATCAGCATAGCTATGAAAGGGAAATCTTTGAGGCTGGAGAAGATCTCTCAGGAAGTGAGAGCAGACAGAGAAGACAGGATGTCCAAGGACTGGCGTTGGGCTATTATGATATTTAGGGGCTGGGGGGGCACCTGGGGGGAGGGCTCAGTCGGTTAGGTGTCTGCCTTCAGCTCAGGTCATGACCACAGGGTCATGGGATGGAGTTCCACATCCTGCTTCTCCCTCTCCCCCTGCTCATGTTCACTCTCTCTCTCAAATAAATAAATAAAACCTTTAAACAATATTTAGAGGCTGGCAAGATAAAAAGAATGGAGAAGACAAAGAGTGGCCAATGAGGAGGGAAAAACAATCAAAGCTAAATGAAGAAAATGAGTCAACAACTGATCAACTGTGGCAAATGCTTTGGATGACTTTAGTAAGACAAGGATGGAATATTGGTGATTGGATTAGATACTACATAGGTCATTAGGGATTACCAAAAAAAAAGATAGTTTCATGATGGAGAAGGAAGAATCACTGGACTAGATTCAAAAGAAAAATGAGAAGATAAAGTAGATACAGTAAGTACTGGCAGATTCACAAGGAGTTGAAAGAGAAAGAAAGAAAAGAAAGAAAAGAAAGAAAAGAAAGAAAGAAAGAAAGAAAGAAAGAAAGAAAGAAAGAAAGAAAAGAAAGAAAGAAAGAAAGAAAGAAAGAAAGAAAGAAAGAAAAAGAAAAAGAAAAAGAAAAAGAAAAAAAGAAAGAGAAAGAAAGAAAGAAAGAAAGAAAGAAAGAAAGAAAGAAAGAAAGAAAGAAAAGAAAAAAAAGAAAAGAAAAAAGAAAGAGAAAGAGAAAAAGAAAGGCAGAGAACTTCAGTGGCATTCAACTGGATATTTGGTCAACATGTTTTATTTAATATCTCTCATAGATATTAGAATATATTTATACAATGATGAGCATTATCCAATTCAGGGAAAATGATAATCATGCAGAAAAGATAAAAATAATTCCAGGATCAAAGTCTTTGAGTAGGCAAGACTCTGGGACCCAATGCTCATTCGAAAAGGGCTCGCCGCAAACACAAGAACAGATAACCCACCCATCAAAATAGGAAGAGAGAGTATATGGTTTCAGATATAAGTGTATTAGTAGATTTAGTGAATTAGTAGATTTAGATTACAGGCTCCAATAACTTGGTAGTAAGAGCTTAATGGTGGCATCCTAAGCAGACTATTTCTCTGACTGGATCTTGCCCCCAAACCTGGTTCTGGAGCATTCAGATAAATACCATGATCTACTCAACACCTGTTTTATTTTTTGTGCAAACCAGAAATGGTTTCTGTTATTTGCAACTACTAACCCTATGTAAAATGGCAATCTTTAGTAGGAGTTACTAAAGAATCATGGCAAATATCTAAGCCCTAAAAGAAATTTTGTCATAAATTAATAACCCATAGTTATGTGGTTTTTTTACAAAGTTTTCTTAATCCAATTAACTGGACATTCTCTTCAGCTAGATAATTTCCTAACATAGCCTGTGTCTAAGTGCTTCTAAAGCAATGGGTATTACCAAGGACATCAGGTGGTACATTTATGAATTTAACCATGGCTGTCAGGCACGGGATGGAATTTTAAATCAAATCCTACCAGAGAATATTGTAAGTAGGTCAAGAAAGAAACATACTTCCCTCTAAGAGCTGTATCATATAAGCCCCTCCCAGAGATCATATAAGGAAAGGTACCCTTGAGAAGTATTAGCTATTACTCTGTAAGATAATATTCCACAGAGAACTCCTGAAAATTGAATCACTTGTAGTTTAAAACTGAGAAAAGCAGGGAAGCTAAATCTGATTCAAACCCACAGCCAAAACACAATCAGGAATAATAACATTTTCTTAAGGCTGGACTGATCTCCAGTAAACCCACAATACTGTGTCTGTTATATGGAAGTATCAGTAACCAGCTCCTAAGAACACATGTCTTTCATTGTCCAGGACAATCCAGATGCCCTAAATTTTATCCCATCCCCCCCATATTTCCCCTTACACATCAAAAATTGAAAGGGTCTAAAAATGTCTGTACTTGTTACATCAAACTATATCTCCAAAGACCCTCTGCAAACCAGAAGAATACAAAAATGTTTATCATATTTTGTTATTCAATTTAAGGATCTGAAAAAAATGTGGTATTTTTCACATAAAGATATATTTTATTTAAAAGTGCATTGGCACACACCCCACTCCAGTATTCAACAGTGGCGCTATCATCATCCGTCCTTAGCAGAATTTACTGGGTCTTCAATCATACTTTTTTGATATCATTATTTTTTAAAGATTTTATTTATTTGAGAGAGAGAATGAGAAAGAGAGAGAGCATGAGAGGGAGGAGGGTCAGAGGGAGAAGCAGACTCCCCGCCGAGCAGGGAGCCCGATGCGGGACTCGATCCCAGGACTCCAGGATCATGACCTGAGCCGAAGGCAGATGCTTAACCCACTGAGCCACCCAGGCGCCCTAATATCATTCTTGAATGAGTATTTGCTTTCAGGCTTCTCCAAAAGGAAGGTGATGGCCTTTTTGGTTCCATCATTTAAAATTGTTTTTCACTTATCCCCAAATCCATTTTTATTTTGCTTTCTAATTATAAAAATGCTTATTTCACCACAAAGGACATCTTCACTTGAAGTGCAATCAATAGAATATGAATTTGACTTTAATAATTTTCTTTCATTCTTTCTGAGCAAAATTGCTGACAGCAAAAGACAAAAGTGGGTGCAGGCCAAATTGAGAAATGGAATATAATTTGATTCATGTGTGGGTCCAGGGCTCAATTTGTGACTCCCCCATGGCTAGTGGTTTGGGGACAAGGCTGCTGTATTAACGATTATCCCTCTCAGAGCAGTGGCCCAAACTCCAAAATTAAGACATCCCTTTCTCTATCCCATTCTTACCCGTTCAAGTTAGGATTTCAAATGACTTTTTTTTTTTTTTAAGATTTATTTATTTATTTATTTGAGAGAGAGAGCGAGACAGAGACAGTGAGAGAGAGAGAGAGCATGAGCAGGGAGGAGAGGGAGAGGCAGACTCCACGCTGAGCAGGGAGCCCGATGCGGGGCTCGATCCCAGGACCCCAGGATCATGACCTGAGCTGAAGGCAGACGCTTAACCCACTGAGCCACCCAGGCATTCCTGAAATGACTCTTTAAAATAAAAATGATAATTGCAAATACCGCCTTGTCCCGAACGAGGCACCCCAAGTATGTTACATGAACCAGCTCCCTGAATGCTCACAACCACCAGGGACGTAGGTACTATTATTCCCCGGTTTACACATGAGCACTCTGTTCTAGTTTACAAAACTGAATTCAGGGGAAAAAAAACACTCGATTGTGGTGTTTTCACAGTACAGTATTTCTAATACTATTTGTAGATTTAAAAGTTTTGTTAATAAAGATACACCATGAGTGTATTCCAGCTTTTTTGCTTAAAACAAATGAAGGGGATTTTTAAGAGTTAGAAATAAAACTTTCTGCTAAGCCTACTTCTTTACAGAAATGGTAATTTTAGTATTTCTCTGAACCATTCTTAAGAAAAAATATTGCTTCCTTTTTTTTCCCCCAAACTTTTGTGGTCAAAAAGTTTCCAAGTGTTCAAACACTAGAATGCCATGTTCAGACTGAGTCCCCCTTGCAAAGTTCTTTCTATCTAGGGTTTATGTAGTTTGCAAATAGGTTGATATAAATGGAAAATTCACTTTCTAGCCAGCATTTTTCTTTAAACGAGGTCACCTTTCTTTAATCCTCTGCAGATAAAGCCTCAGAAGACTATATTTGGCCAGGCCAACTCAGACGGCAGACCAGAAAGGAAGGCGTGCAGCACAGCCTGACGGGGTTGCCAAAGCTCATTTCAGGGCTGTGCACCTACGTCCTGCCCACCGGCTTCCTCACAAAGAAAATCCGCAGGGGATCAGGTGAGGGGAAAACACACTATGGTCTCTGGTCACTGGGTCTATTTTGTATGAGCCTAAGCTAAAGTTTATTTTTCACTCTTCTACCAAAACCTTTACCAGCAAAACAGTTTCTCTATTTCTAATGTCCATGTGATTCTGGCAAGGGCTAATCTAATTTCAGGTATTCCCATTCTGACAGTAAAATTTTGGAAGATACAATTACTGCTTTCTCTGAAGTTACATCTGCCCAGTACAAAACATAATCAGCTACTTCACATGATCAGGTTAGACAAATAATTTAAATGAACAAGACCTAAATATGAGTATTTTGTGTTTGTAGTTGTTTTCCATGATTCTCTAAATTGAAATGCTGCATGACAGAAAACAATCAATCAAAATGCAATGGCTAACTTACCCCTTCTCCTTACGCTAACCTGAGCAAGGAGCTATGCATATGAATACAGAACCAGCTACTGTGTCGCATGAATCTTTATGACAACAAACTGCTGAGCAATACTGATCCGGACATCCTGTCACGTGGATGGCGAGAGGACCAGTGTTTTTAGCGTACAGATACACTAAGAGAAGGCTTTATACACTTCATTAAATATCACACTTTCTTCAATCAGAAACACAATAGTAGAAACATTTTCTGAAAGTACCGGTGTGATAAGAGACTAATCTTTATGGCAATCTTCATAAAACAAAGAATTTGGAGCCATGATCTTGCCCTCTTCAGATAGTTATGATGCTGCATTAAAGAAGAACCACAATTGGATACTCCCAAGGGAGGCAACGGATCACAAATGGAAAAGATTTTGTAATGCTAGACTTACTGGTTTCCAAAAAGTTATTCATGATCTTGATTTGTGGTTTTCAGAGTCACATTATCAAGTCGGGATTCATGCTTCTGTAGTATTCACCTATTCTCTAAGAATGAATGTGGGTTTTCTATCCCTTTCACTATATAATGATTCCATAAAAAGAAATATGTGAAATCATTATAGCTTAAAGGTCTAAATAATTTGACACATAGTTTATTTGATTCTATAATTTGGTGGTAGAAAGAAAACCTTTAAGAAAATCTTTAATAGGGACATCTGGGTGGCTCAGTCGGTTAAGCATCTGCCTTGGGCTCAAGTCATGCATGATCCTGGGCTGCTGGGATCAGGCCCCGAGTCCGGCTCCCTGCTCAGCACAGAGTCTGCTTCTCCCTCTCCCTCTGCCCCTCCTGCCCTGTTCTTGCTCTCACTTGTTCTCTCCCTCTCTCTCAAATAAATAAATATAATCTTTAAAAAAAATCTTTAATAGATGCATGCATTTAATTTCATGAGACAACCTCCCTTAAGAAGAAAGTTTGAATAATCTGAGAATAATGTGTAATTATAAAAACATTTGGATTTGTATCTTATTACTATCTGTAATATCCCCATATATCCTGAAAATAGCTTTCTCTCATAATATACCTTTACTTTTCTATATACTCTTTCTCCACAGATATGCAGAGCTTATCACCCTCCTATTTTTGAACTAAGTAAAATAAGCCTAATCTTTATTCCATCACAAAAGCTTTGATTTAAAAAATCTTGCTTTCCTAAATGAACCACTATTAAAGCTGACGAGCAATACTAAAGTATAAACTAATTTGAGAGGGGCGTTGGAATAGTTTTTTTATGCTGTTTTTAATTGTTCCTGAGGGCATAATAACATGCAGACATGTTTGAAAGCCACTGAACTAGAGACATCAAGCATACCTAGCTGATCGAAATGATTGTTTAAGTGAAATCACAGATCTACTGTGACATCTATGTTTGTCTCTAAATCATAGTTAAACAAGGTAAAATACATTTCATTAGAATCTGTAATTATAAATCAGTGTCAAAGGTTAAGTACCCATGAATATAAACATTCCTATGTAATGGGCCACTATATACCCACAGATGTGCAGAATCAGAGAGAAGACATTCATTTGCTATGATTCTTACCTTTATCTTCTCTCATTAATCCTTATAATCTACATGATTAAATCTGGAAGAATAAATGTATCTGTAATATTAAAAACATCTAAATTTCTTCTTTTTCTTTAAATGACTTTCAGAAAATAAAAGTCATATAAGCCCCTTAGCAAAGCCTCACTTGGGATAACGATTCCTTAAGATGAAAAAGAAATCTCCACAGAATTTGTGCACAGGTCATCTATGCGACCGTACTTAGGCTCGTGTGCTTTTTTGGCTTATAATTAAAAGTAAGCAACAAGTTTATGAATTAGAAAATACTGTCGAGACTGTGAAATCTGACCAATCAAAACCTTCTCTCAACCTCTTAATCCCCACACAGTAATTCTCCTCCTCCCTCCTTCTTTATCTCTCTCTCTCACACACACACACACACATTTGATTCTCTTCCTTTCAGTTCTTAATCTCAGGAAACAAACTGAGGGTTGCTGGAGTGGGGGGTGGGGTGGGAGGGATGGGGTGACTGGGTGATAGACACTGGGGAGGGTATGTGCTATGGTGAGCGCTGTGAATTGTGTAAGACTGTTGAATCTCAGATCTGTACCTCTGAAACAAATAATGCAATATATGTTAAGAAAAAAAAG
>NW_022589741.1:2369398-2385769 GCF_004348235.1 Phoca vitulina | reverse complement strand
TGGGAGGGTATGTGCTATGGTGAGCGCTGTGAATTGTGTAAGACTGTTGAATCTCAGATCTGTACCTCTGAAACAAATAATGCAATATATGTTAAGAAAAAAAAGAAGAAGAAGAAGAAGATAGCAGGAGGGGAAGAATGAAGGGGGGAAAATCGGAGGGGGAGAAGAACCATGAGAGACGATGGACTCTGAGAAACAAACTGAGGGTTGTAGAGGGGAGGGGGGTGGGAGGATGGGTTAGCCTGGTGATGGGTATTGAGGAAGGCAGGTTCTGCATGGAGCACTGGGTGTTATGCACAAACAATGAATCATGGAACACTACATCTAAAACTAATGATGTAATGTATGGGGATTAACATAACATAATAATAAAAAAAATGATTCTCTTCCTTTCATTCTATCTTTCTACCTGGGAATTCTCAGCTGGGCTCCAGGATAGACAATCCATTCTCTGTTTACAATATTATTATTCCTCTTACTTCAATTAACATAGGTTAGAACTGTCCAAAGGGAAAATAGCTATCAAGAATCAACACAGTCGGGGCGCCTGGGTGGCTCAGTTGGTTGAGCGACTGCCTTCGGCTCAGGTCATGATCCTGGAGTCCCTGGATCGAGTCCCGCGTCGGGCTCCCCGCTCTGCGGGGAGTCTGCTTCTCCCTCTGACCCTCCCCCCTCTCATGTGCTCTCTCTCATTCTCTCTCTCTCAAATAAATAAATAAAATCTTTAAAAAAAAAAAAAAAAAAAAGAATCAACACAGTGGAATGAGAAGAATATATGATTAATTCCTGGCTCTCCCTTTTCACTTGATGATCATGGGTAAATGAAATAAAAGTGCTGAATCTCTATTTCTTCATCTATAAAGTGAAGCTAAAATTAAATCTCTCCCTACCTTATAGAAATTGTGGTAATAACAAACGAGATAATTTCCCTGTGAATTTCAATGTGATGGTAAATTTTTAGTTACAGTTCAAATTTTGAAAAGAGGTATAATAATGGAGGCAACCTAAATTTTAATTCCTAAACTGTGTGTGTGTGTGGGGGGGGGGTGTGTGGGTGTGCGTGTGTGGGGTACACAATAAAAGCAATTCAAATATTCAGATCACCCGTAGTTCATACCTATAGTATAACTAGGATAGAGTTTACTGTGATAATAAATTTACATGTAACACGGGATATAAAAGGCCAAGAGCAACAGAGTAAGCTCCGAGAGTCAGGTAGAACCTGCCTTTAATAAGGGAAAGTGTGGCAAGTTTGTGGTTTTATAAGAACCACTAAGTAGAGTTTATTTATACCCAGAAGCAGAGGGTGCCATACTGAGTGCTATCATCAAAACCTAAAACTTTTGTTCTTTTTAAGATACTATGATAAAAGTAAAAAGGTAATTCACAGATGGCGAGAAAATATTCTCTCTCATATATTTATAAACTTCTAAGCTCTCTCTATACACACACACACACACACTTATCAGTCCAAAGACTTAACCCAGAATATGAATAATCACAGGAAGACAAGCAACCCAAAGAACATGAACAAAGATTACAACAAGTATTTCATTAAGGAAGATATATTAATGGTCAATAAACACATACAAAGCTGCTTAGCATCACTGGTCACTGGGAAAATGAAAATTAAAAGTACAATGTGATACTACCACACACCTATTAGAATAGCTGGAATTTAAGAGCCTGACAAAACAGGTGTTGATATGGACATGCAGTCACGGTCACTTTTTTTTTTTTTTTTTTTTACATTGGGAATGATACAAAATGTTTCAACCACCTTGGAAAAAAGCTTGGTAGTTTCTTATAAAGAAAAATATATGCTTGCTGTATTACTTGGGAATTCACTCTTAATTTTCAACCAAGAGAAGTACAAATGCATATAAAGACATATATATATATATATATATATATATATATATATATATATATATATATGAATATCCATAGCACTTTCAAGATTTTATTTATTTGAGAGAGAGCGAGAGATTGAGAGAACAAGTGGGGGGAGGGGCAGAGGGAGAAGCAGGCTCCCCACTGAGCAGGGATCCTGACATGGGACCGGATCCCAAGACCCTGGAATCATGACCTGAGCTGAAGGCAGACACTTAACCGACTGAGCCACCCAGGCACCCAATCCATAGCACTTTTATCCATAATAACTAAAGGCTGGAAATAACCCAAATGTCCATCAAGAGCAAAAATTTAAGAACAGAAATTGCAAGAGATGCAAGGAAAAAAATCTAGAATAGCACCAATAATTGTACTTAACATGCCACTCAGTCCAAGACACATCACATGGACAAAAACAGTAAAAACATATAGAAGTCACAAAGCACAGAGTAAGGAAAATGGATATTATGAACATATATCTAGCTTTGCATCCTATGATAAATTATAACTTTCAAATCCATACGAAATATTTTTAAATGTTAACATTTATTAGGGTTATTAAAAAGCCCCAATAACTATCATAAATTAAAAATTATAGAAATCTCAAAGAAACAAAAAAAAGAAACCATCTTTCTTAGAAATTTATATGTGTATATGTGTTATGCATGTGTGTATTAGCTTGAGTTAACAGAAGTATAAAAACTTACATGCAGCCTTTCTAGAAAATAATGATAAAGGTAATACATAAATCATAATATATGGAATAAAATTAAAGCAGTGATATACAAGATTCATAATTTTAAATTCATAATTTAAAATACTCAAATCAAGAGAAATTAGGAAGAAATAAAAATAAGTTATATCTTTTTGAATAAGAAGAAAGAAAGCATAAGAGAAAAAATAAAGATAAAATAATAGAAAGCAGATAAGCAGTTAAACAAAAAACCCAATCAAATAATTAAGCCACAAGGCTGTTTCATTTAAAAAGTCACTGAACAAGATAAACAGGTAGAAACCTCATTAAAAATAAATAGAAAAGATTCTACTGTCAGAAACAAAAATGACAAGGAAAATAACCATTGAAACAAGATTTAAAAGTCTATACTGCACTCAATCTATTCGAATATACTTGCAAACCTAGATGAAATGGTAACATCATAGAAAATTATAGTTTCCCAGAACTGACCTAAGTATAGAAGGAAAGTATGAAGAGACTAATTTCTATAGGAAAAAAAAAAATTAGAATTTTTAAAAAATCTACAACACTAGCCCAGGGAATTTTACGGTGGAATTCTATAAAATCATCAACAACCAGATAATCCCAATGTTCTTTAAACTCTTCCCACCAAAGAAAAAGAAATTTTCCAGAAGTCTTGTTGGTAACTAACTGAAACACCAATTCAAACCTGATAAATACTGTTAAATATAAATATAAGAAAAAATGAAAGGCCAATCCAAATTGTAAATACCCATGTAATGATAAAAACACGTAAAATTCTAAATAAAATGTGAGCAAACAGAACCCATTAGTGTATATTATCACATTACAAAATAACATACCTTGATTTGATGGGGTTTATTCCAGGATTACAAGGATGGCTCCATATCAATAAACCCTATACTTCTACAGTTAAAAACACTATGATTACCACAGTCAAAGGTCACTGAACAAATTCAACACCCATTCCCAAATAAACAGATTTCCTTACTTAATGCTGACACAGACAGAACTTCTGCTAAAATCAGGAAGAAGACAAAGATGTCTGGTAACACTACCTTTTTTCAGACATTTTATTAGAGATTTTAGTCAAAGCAATCCGCAGAAAACAGAGCATTTTTACTAGAAAGGAAATGACACAGTCAAACCAGGTGTACTCGCAGGTGTTACGATCCTGTACCTGGAAACCCCACAGATTCCTCAGACAGAAGAAATAATGTCCATTCTAACTGTTAGCAAGTTGTGTCTCCCTAACAACCAGCAGTACGTGAAGCCACGTAGAATAAGTCTGAATCTTCTTCCATATAACAGTTTTTTTTTTAATTTGATAAAAAAAAAAATTTGCCATTCCCCAAAACCTGTTTTTTTTTTATTTGTTTGTTTTTTAAGAATGCCTGAATCTGGGGCGCCTGAGAGGCTCAGTTGGTTAAGCGGCTGCCTTCGGCTCAGGTCTTGATCCCTAAGGGAGCCTGCTTCTCCCTCTGCTCCTCACCTCGCTCACTCTCACACACACTTTCTCTCACGCTCTCGCGCTCTCTCAAATAAATAAAATCTTTAAAAAAAAAAAATAAGAATGCCCGAATTTTTCAAATAGTCCTCAAACAGTTATCAGTCTTCTCTCTCTCTCTCTTTTTTTCTTTTTGATGGACTATTTGGTTAAGATCCCTCTTAAAATACTGCCATCAAACTCAGCATAAACTAAGAACTAGCCTATTGCTCTCCTGAATCTTAACATAAACATATAACTTATATCTCAAACTGTGACACTTTCAAGATTGAGAGGCGATGTTATAATAATTATGCTGGGACAACAGGAATGAGATGAGCCTGTCCTTTTCAAACAGGGATGTCTACTCCTCCACTATGAATCTGCATTCTGTATTCCTGTTCATGGACCCTGCACTGCGCTTCCCCATTGATGGGAGGCACAGGATTAGAGGCAAAAGGATCCAGTCAAGCATATTGTGTACTGACAAGAGTGCATGACCCTAAACCAGTCTCATTGATCTGAGCCTGTTTTCTTACCCATAAGATCTGAAATAAATAAATTTCGAAGTATTTGTGAAATACAAACTTCATATGAAAAATTAGAAAAATATATTTCCAATGGCCCGATATCACTGATTTCCATCTAACGAATGTGTAGTGTATGTGGGCGAACTGTTATTAATAAGAGTAATGGAGCATCACCATTGGGGACGGCCTGCCAGTATCTCTGTCATCTCTAGTCCTCACGAGGACGCTGAAGACAACAGGGGACTGTCCACGCTCTAGCTGCTGGAAAGTAGTGACAGCAAGTGACGCCTGACATTTTTGTGCATCTTTTTTAAAACTATGAGATAACTCAAATATTCAAAAATAACAGACAATAATATAATAAGCATTAATGCACTGGCCATCCATCTACAATGAACCCTACAATGTTACTGCGTTTGACTCCGTTATATTTTTTTAACACACACATAGTAGGTACAGATAAAACCCCTCTGAATTTTACCTAAATTGTACTCATTAGCAGCTTTCCTAAAAGCACCCGCCCATCTCTATTTGTTCCTACTCGTTCCATGAACATCTGCACAGGGTTATTCATGTTTTGTGATGTTACATAAGTGAACTGCACTTCACATGCCCTTTAGCAATTTGTATTTTTTCAACTTTCTATTTTTATGTTGATCCACTTGACACATGAAGCACTAACCTACTCATTTTTTCCCGTATTTCTCCATCATCTCGTTGAACATTTAAGCTGCTCCCAGTGTTTAATAAGTGGAAACAGCGGCGAGGTCAATATCCATGTACATAGTCCCTTCTTGTACGTGGGTCAGAATCTCGGCGCCGTCACAGACCTGACATAACCCTTCTTCACTCTGCCTTGCATTTCAGGAGCTGGGACTCCAGGCTCCCATGTCAGCTGGCTTTCTCAATTTCTGCCAACACAAGGAAGTGGCAGATAAATTTGAAAGGGAGAGGAAAGAGGAGCGGGGGACATCCTTCCTGTTTTGAGGTGAGTCCTGCATCTCTCCAGCAGTGGAGGATGGGAGCAGGACTCCAGTCTCAGACTCCTTTCCATCTCCCCAGCTGTGGGCAGAAGCAGCCGCTCTGCAGAGCGAACCAGTATGGTACTCTGGTACCAGAATGTTCATCCCACCCATCGTGGGCAGAACACCAGCCATGCCATCACCTCTACCATAACGGAGGTCACTCCAGATCCACAGACCTGTACAGATGCACGCAGGCACGTGCCCCTTACTAGGTCCCGTAGTTCTCAATGTTTGTACGAGGGCCTTATTAAGAAATAGATAAATTATTTGATCAAGGGTATACTCAAGATGGAAAATTACAGGCTTCTGTAAAATGAATGACCTAAAATTCAATATATCAATTTATGGAAATTTCCTTTTCTATTCATTGCCTGAGTGCTAATGAAATGCAGCAATGAATATTTTTATTTATTTATGTACCTAATACTTCACACCCCTTGAAAGTATTTCAGAATATTCAGAATATGATAGGCACATTAATTAAAATGGTAAAGAACATTTTCTGCATGCTGATATTTTAAAAGGACTTCACATCATGAAATGTGTGTTATTAGCTTTGTTATGGAATCAGAATTAAATTGTTATTAAAAAAAAATGATTGCTGAAACAAAGAGTGCTATTTAGTTTTTTTGAAAAGTAAGCCAATAATGGGATATGAAGTTTAGAGATGAGTAGAGTTAAATAAAAAACAAAATGTCCTGTAGAACATTACGTTTATGATGGTTTTATTATGACTTTGTAAATATGCCATGAGTGCTGAAGTTTGAGAGGGGTTGTGATGCCAAGCTGTCCCCAGCTCAGTGTCTCCCCCATTAGGCAGGGGCCCCCGCACCTGCCAAGGGCAGCCTGCGAGACATACAGACGGACCTACCTGCTCAGTCCAGGTTCAGTGAGAATGACACAGAAAATCAGTGCTAAGACCTCACAAGAACACAAAGCTGCCAAAAGGAGTGGATCTTCAGTGGGAGATTAAAGAGATGTGAGTTCAAGAAGTGGCCAAGCAGAAGGCTCCTCTGCTCTCCTACTCTTGCCAGGCATGCTCATTTACACACTGGATCACTTACACACTGGACCTCTGCGTGTCGAACATAAACCAACAGTTCACAGTTCTGTAATGGGATCACGGTCCTGTCTGGTACCTGCCTCTGCTTCGCAGTCTCATTCCCCAAAGGAACAGGTTGTTTGTTGAAAATGTAGGGTTTTGGTTATGGTGAAATCAGTGTGTGTGTGTGTGTGTGTGTGCACGCACCCGTGCACGAGTGGGAGGTGGAAAAAGGGGAAAACTTCACTGTGGAGTGTGTTAATCCATGTTAGTTTTCTACTGAGAGGTGAAGACAGGCCTGGATGAACACATATTCCCCAAGGTGCTCATCAAGAGTAACATGTCAAAGCACATCTACTCATGACATCAAAAATAAAGGTGTAGGAGACTTGAAAGAAAAGAATCAAAATGAAATATTTGCAGAGTTTGTCCTTTTAACAAACATACGCTCTTAAAGAACATCTGCTCCATAGTGAATAAAAGGAGGACCAATGAAAGGAATAAAACAGAGGAGAAAATGCTCTGCGTTAAGAGTGTCCTCGGTTCTAATTCTAATTCTTCCCTCAAATGTCAATGGGACTTTGCAACGAGTCACTTGTTGGGTTAACTTCCCTAATCTGAAATACAAAGCAGCTAAAAGAGGTGGTTTCTAAAGATTCTCTATTCTGACACCATGAGACCACTATCACCTAGATATTTCTTTTTCTGTTTGGGCTCAGGATCAGAGTCGGTACGCAGGAAATCTGATGAAATGTACGTATTTTATACTCTAGCTGAGAAAGGATAAGTAACAACCACATAGGAAACATTTAGTTGCCACAGGGCTAACTACCACTGAGCATCCCAGTATGGCCACATTTTTATATCCACCTCACTGACCTCGAGACTTTTTAGTTCCTAACTTCCTTTCTAGTCAGTGTAGCGGAAGAAACTGAGAGGCTGAATATTTTATTTAAGTCCTAATCAACCTAATGCAAGATGGTATTTGGATTTTGCCTTATCACATATCCTTTCTTTCAGTAAAAACTCATGAAATTTTGGGAAAAAAATATTTCAGTGGTGATTTACTTCACATTAGATCATAATAACCTCAGCTTAACATTTCAGATGATTTACGAATGTAACCAAATGATGTGAGAAAATGAAGAAGAGATTGATGGTTTGGAAATTTCGATGCTAAAACACTTTCTATGAAATATTCTCTCCTGAAAATCTCTCTTATACAGACTGAAAAGCTGTAGCTCATGAGAAGAGATTATACTCAAATTGAGAGAGCTTTAGGTTTTAATAGGAAATCATTATTACACTTCAAATATATAAAATATGTTTTTGAAGTTCTTTTCATGCTCTTTAAATTTTATGATAATTTCATTACTGTGATCTTTCTTTACTAATTAATGATTGCAATTTCTTTAGGGTGATTAACAGTTCTTTTTAAAAATTCTGGCTACCTTGAGTGCTTCTGAAAATATGGTTATATTGTCTTGACTAGTATGCAATGCAAGAGTGGAAAATGCGGACAATGCCCATTGCACCATCAAAAAGTCAGGCTTAAAATGACCTAACAAGTTGTTGTTGTTGCTTTTCCCCAGCTGGTGCAAGACAGATTTCTAATGATACCTTAATATCTGAACTTAGTTCTTTATGATGGCCCTGCTACATTTTGAGAAGAGGTTGTGACGCTTAGCTCAAGATGATCATTTAAAACATTTTGTTACAGAGATGTCTCGCAATCGTTATTTCTTCATGAGCCCCCATGTACCCATCATGTAGATTATCAACATGATTCCTTCTTTACATCATCAGGATTTTTTTTTTTACATATGAAATTTCACATTTAGATCCTCATAAAGAAAAGAATAAATGGGATTTTGAAAGAAAGGCAGAACATTTCTCTCAGATGTGCTCAGGTCTAGGAAATCAACGTAGCAAGTACCAAGCTGTGGAAGGAACAGGGTTAGAACAGTTAGTTCACAGTATCAGGGCCTACATGAATCCGTAACATCTTGGTGTTTTCACCTAAATAATGAAATAAGAGTAGGCATCCTACTGACCTCACGGAGTGTTGTGAAGATAAACGGACTTCATAGCATCATAGGAATATCTTCAAAATAGTGCTTAGCAAATGACATTAAATTGCTTTACTTACCTGCTTTCCCCACCAGGCTGAAAGGGTCTCAAGGCCAGGGATTATGTCTCACGCTTCTTCACAACCCAACACATTGCCTGAAACACAGATGGTTTGATAAACAGTCGAGTGAATAAATACATGAACCAAATGGGTTATATATAGCAGGGTACTGAAACTTTGAAAGAAAAACAAGTGATCCCCTAAAGGAACAGCTACCACTCCTGAGTCCTGGGTGCTGGGTGGTCAGCCAGGCTTCTTCACTTACAAAATTAAGGAACAAAAGTGAAGACAAGCAAAACAATCACTTGGTGCAGGAAAAAAGTATTAGAACTTAAATTTTTTTTCATCCAAATTTTAAAGACAAAAGTTTTGTGACATTTAATATTCTGATTGAAACATGAATCTGTTGGTTATTTCATGTGAACACACGCTGGTAATTTCGGAAAGAGTGGTCATTCCTGGAGGTGTGGATGACCTCACACCTCCACAGGTTTTGAGCACATGGCTACGCACTGTAACCATCACACAGATTTATGGACCCTTTTGTCAGGTTTCCTGAAATTAATACTCCAAAAATGGACAATTAGCTTTAAAGTAACTTTGTAAAGAAACTATACGTTAAAAATAATTCCTGGGGCACCTGGGTGGCTCAGTCGTTAAGCGTCTGCCTTCGGCTCAGGTCATGGTCCCAGGGTCCTGGGATCGAGCCCCACATCAGGCTCCCTGCTCAGTGGGGAAGCCTGCTTCTCCTCTCCCACTCCCCCTGCTTGTGTTCCCTCTCTCACTGTGTCTCTGTCAAATAAATAAATAAAATCTTTAAAAAAAAAATAATTCCTAATAATGCATATGAAAGCAGGTAAGAATTGATGCTCTTTTTGTCCTAAAATGAGTTTTTTGTCAGCCCACATTATGAAACGAAGACAATAAATATCTAAACACTCTATAAAGAAGTTAAATAAAAAGGTTCTAAAGTACTTAGGGCACCATTAGAAATAGAAATTTACACTCACTAGTATTGAATTATGTACCATTAATATATAAAACTTATTAATTTTAAAATATTATTCATCTATATTTTGATTGTATTATATATTTCATGCATTTATAATATATGTAATATACTGGTACAATATAATTTTTAGAGTAGTGGTACTAACAATTTAAAGATTATATATGTTAGGACCATGTAAAGTGTTTTGTTTTTTTTTTTAAGATTTTATTTATTTATTTGACAGAGAGAGAGAGATAGTGAGAGCAGGAACACAAGCAGGGGGAGTGGGAGAGGGAGAAGCAGGCCTCCCGTGGAGCAGGGAGCCCGATACGGGGCTCGATCCCAGGACCCTGGGATCATGACCATAGCCGAAGGCAGACGCTTAATGACTGAGCCACCCAGGCGCCCCTGTAAAGTGGTTTTTACCAATAGAGTTAAAAACTTTAAGACCTCTGAGAGAAAAGTGACAATAACAGCTAAGATTTACTAGTCATACTATATGACAGCATAAAATAATTTCCCCTATTATCTTAGTCCTCATGAATTTCTAAATATATTATCACTTTATTTTTTAAATATGTAAAATCTGACATATCAAGGGCTAGCATCCAAGATCTATAAAGAACTTATCAACTCAACACCCAAAAAATAAATAATCCAATCAAGACTGGGCAGAAGATATGAATAGATACTTCTCAAAGAAGACATACAAATGGCCAACAGGCACATGAAAAAATGCTCAACATCACTCAGCATCAGGGAAATACAAATCACAACCACAATGAGATACCACCTCACACCCGTCAGAATGGCTAAAATTAACAAGTCAGGAAATGAAAGATGTTAGTGAGGATGTAGAGAAAGGGGAACCCTCCTACACTGTTGGCGGGAATGCAAGCTGGTGCAGCCACTCTGGAAAATAGTCAGTTACAAATAGAGCTACCATATGACCCAGCAATTGCACCACTAGGGATTTACCCCAAAGATTCAGATGTAGTGAAACGAAGGGGCACCTGCACCCTAATGTTTATAGCAGCAATGTCCACAATAGCCAAACTATGGAAGGAGCCAAGATGTCCTTCAACGGATGAATAGATAAAGAAGATGTGGTTCATATATACAACGGAATATTACTCAGCCATCAGAAAGGATGACTACCTACCATTTGCACCGACATGGATGGAACTGGGGGGTATTATGCTGAGTGAAATAAGTCAATCAGAGGAAGACAGTTATCATAGGGTTTTACTCATATGTGGAATATAAGAAACAGCACAAAGGATCATAGTGGAAGGGAGGGAAAACTGAATGGGAAGCCATCAGAGAGGGAGACAAACCATGAGAGACTCTGGACTCCAGGAAACAAACTGAGGGTTGCTTAAAGCAAGTGGTTGGGGGGATGGGGTAACAGGGTGATGGGCATTAAGGAGGGCAGTGATGTGATGAGCACTGGGTGTTATACACAACTGATGAATTATTGAACACTACATCTGAAACTATATGTTGGCTAACTGAATTTAAATTTAAAAATCTGATATATCACTCGTATACCTTTTAGGTAAGTTATGAATTATAATAATTAAAGTACCATTGTGAACTCACAACCTTAGAAAAAGAATACTACAAATAACCTTTAATCCACTGTTGTGCTACTCCCTTGGCCTTGAAGCCCAGATGATCACCACCGTGAAATTCAGTGTTGATCATCACAAAGCCATCTCTGAATCACAAATGTGTGTATCCTTTAATGCTGGGTTGAGTTTTGTGTGCTAGGATGCTGGGTGCAGTCTTCTGTGACCTGCCTTTCACTTAAGATGATGCTCCCACACTTACTTCATAGATGTGCCTCATTTACTTGCAGCACTCTATAATGTGTGGACGTACCAAGGGATTTTTTCTTTATTTTTCTATTTTCATTTACATTCAGTACTGCTATGAACATTTTTGCACATTTTCCAGTACATCAATGTGACAGTAAACTTAAGGTGTATTTTTAGTAAAAGAATGACCAGAGAGTAAGAAATGCTCATGTTCAATTTCATTAAAAAAAAAAAAAAAGTGCTCAAGTATTTTGCAAACTGGTTAGGTGAATTTCCAGTGACTAACAAAGTCAGGTGCTTTAGTTTTGCTTATTGAGTGGCATCTTGCAGTGTTCTTTATCTCATTCCTTTGCACAGTGATCAAGTTCAGTGTCTGTTCATTTATGTCTCATCAGTTCACCATAAAAACTTGACAGAGTCTTCTCTATAAATTGTACCAGTAATTATTTCTAATATTCTTTTCCTGTCTCTTTCTCTCTCTCCCCACACGCCTTGATTCATTTTAACAAATTTTGATGCTTTTTTTTCTTAAGTAACATTGATTTCAATTTCACAGATTTGAGTCTTAAACTTTATTAACCTGTCCTAATTTCTCTAGGTTTATTATCCTATGTTATTCTTATAGAAATGACTTCATTTGACAGGCAGAAAAGATGTCCTAGTTTATGATGACATTTCTATGAAACACGTAGAACAGGTGAATCCATCGAGGCAGAAAGTACATGGGTGGCTGCCAGGGCCTAGGTGGAGGGCAGAAGGGACAGGGACTGCCTATGAGGAATGGGGTTCTCTCAGGAGTCATGACAATGAGGAGCAGAGGGAGAATGGAGTCTGGCAAATTCGGGAAGGTGCTCCGCAGCACTAAACTCCTCACTTCACAATGATTATGTTCCTGTTACATGAATTTCACCCCAACCAAAAATTACTTAATTTAAGCCATAAATTAATTTTCAATTTTTATGTTTTCTAATATGGCCCTTAATACTATATATTTCCCCTAAAAATACTGCATTGCTTTTATCACATAAGTTTGAAATGTATTACTTTTAGTATCATACAGTTCTAAGTACTTTCAAAAATTCCATTAGGCGTTATTATTTGACCCATGCATTTAACCACAGAAACATTCTGCACACCAATAAAATGCTCAGGGATGTTCATGCAGGAGGTTCTTCAATTTCTGAAAGAACCCTATGGGATAAGTGTCATTGTGTCTGTTACGGATGCCAACATGGAAGGACCTCCTGTCTACAAATATTTAAGCCCAGATGTCTTACATTGTCCAGTCCCAGAGCTCTACCTACAGCAGTTACTGAGAACCATAAATGAAAAGGAGTGTTACGGTGTGACCAGAATATGCATTTTCCTAGCATAAAACTGTAGTCCCATTACCGTAACGTAATTTTTAAATGCTATCGAAGATGCCTAAGAAACACTTCTCAGCTATGTTCTTAGATCCACTGGATTCATCTTTCCTATCACCAGTTTAAAATGTATCTAATACAGTGTAGGTGTTCAATAAATTTGCACTGAATTTATTAGGTCAGGGGAAAAGACTTAGAAATGATTTTCCACTCTGAAAACTAAATGTCGATTGTTCAGGTTTAACCGTTAAAACACGAGACCTTTAAAAACAAAAGTAAAATCAAAATTTAAAAACCCCCTCATTCACGCATTCTTCCATATTTGCAGTTCATGGGACACTCAGTTTCCTTGACAGCAGGGACTGAGAGCTTTCAGGACCCCTCAGGAGGATCCGTCTTTGATTCTCACCAGAGATCCTCTGCTACCCACGGCCAATGACCGTCTGATCCCAAGTTTGCCTTTGCATTTACTCCTTCTGACTGCTGATTTCTTAAGTGCAAATTTTCTTAACCATATCATTCATTTCTGTGGGTGTAAGGCAAACATCTGGAAGAACAGTACTAGGGTACTTACTTCAATAACTAAATACATTTTTTTCTCTGTAAGAAGTTTCTAAAAGTATTGATTTTAGCTTTGGATATGGTTATGACTCATTCCTCTTCACAGCTAATACAGATATTGGATTGTTCAATGAGTGGGAAATGTACAAATTCCATATTAAGTCAACTCAGATTACATGAAGAAGAGAATCATGAAGATGGTTTTCTAAATATTCCAAATTCAGTGTAAAGCAAATACTACAAGTTAGATTAATATCTATTCAAGAAAAGTAATTTAATAAATGTTTTAGAAAAAAACTGGTTAAATTTCATTCATAACCAGGTATCTAGTTTCATTTATTTACTTTTTTATGTTTTGTTTAGTGGTAGATATACTATTCTAGTAGGAAATAAAAATGTTTTAAAAAATATTTTAATTTATTTATTTGAGAGAGAGAGAGCATAAGCAAGGGAAGGGGCAGAGGCACAGTGAGAAGCAGACTCCCCACTGAAGAAGGAGCCCGATGCGGGACTCGATCCCAGGACCCTGAGATCATGACCTGAGCCAAAGACAGATGCTTAAGCTACTGAGCCACCCAGGCACTCCAGCAAATAAAAACAGTTTTAAAAATTGTTTTGAGAAATTAATTTTTAATTGCAAATCTATAATTAATGTTTGCTAGTATGTAAAATAATGTTAGTAATGACTAATATTGGTTTGGCTTCTAGAACAAAGAGTAAGAAACACAGCTACTCTACTCAAGTCACTGTGTTAAACACTGCACTGTCTGGTCAATTTTTATATTCATTTATAGAAAAACTCCTTACCTGGAAATGTGTTTATTCAATACAGTCTACAGCTTAGAGAGCTTCATGATTTGTAAACCTGTTTATTTGGTGTCACGTAATAAAGAACTATTGTTTGTAACTACTTGCTCTTTTTTCACTTGCTTTTTCCAGTGTTTGAAAATATCAGCATTGCCTACGCCCGCAAATGACAGCATATATACTGGTGATTTAATCTGAGAGCCATATACTTACAAAAGCAACTTCCAGGCACAAATGTGTCTAAAAACAAGCCCAAAATGAAAAGAACATCAATGTGCTATCAACTTTAAGGTTTGAAAAGTACCTTAGAAATGGTAAACCAAATACTTTCCTCAATCTATAGATGAGGAAACTCGTCTATATCATATTACTTGTATAGCCAAAGATTGGAAAATCTCAAGCAACACTCATCCTATGGCATCAAATTTCTTTTTCTCTTTCTCTGAATGTCTTAGTTTAGATTGGGAAGGTATTTTCCCATGATAATTACAAACACTTAAAACGTAGAGTTTGGGGCGCCTGGGTGGCTCAGATGGTTAAGCGTCTGCCTTCGGCTCAGGTCATGATCCCAGGGTCCTGGGATCGAGTCCCGCATCGGGCTCCCTGCTAGGCGGGGCGCCTGCTTCTCCCTCTGCCTCTGCCTCTCTCTCTCTCTCTCTCTCTGACTCTCATGAATAAATAAATAAAACATTAAAAAAAAAAAAAGGAAAAAAAAAAAAAACGTAGAGTTTGAAGAGAAAGAGAAGCACAATAACAACTGATACAAATTTCGTTGGCACATTGTAGAATTACATGTGATGCACACGATATATCCACAGATATTAACAAACAGATGAGAGAGAAGAGGGAAAAAGAGCTAATACATAAACGCAATTCACCAATCTGAACATTCAAGATTATAAAAGCATACTCTATACCGGTCACTACTGGTCTACAGAGGTTCTGTAAATGGATAGAGATAAGCAGTTTATGAGATACTAATATGGAAGCTATGATGAACTGACAATATTTACAGGAAATGCACTCAGCTGTGGGATCTTCCACTCATTACTCGCTAAGTATCCTAAACCTCAGGATTACTTTTTCATCTTGTAGGAAAGGAGTCTGAGATCCATTATCCACTGATGCTCCAGGGTGTTAAAAAAGTTAAGGTAAGTTACTTAGCAATATAAAAGGGAAAAAAAAAAAACCTTGTAAATATAACATTTTGTATTTGTATAGCCCTTAAAATGAATGATCTCATATTTTTAAAATATTTTTTTAAGATTTTTGTTTCAGTAATCTCTGCTCCCAATGTGGGGCTTGAACTCACGACCCCGAGATCAAAAGTCACATGCTCCACCGACTGAGCTAACCAGGTGCCCCTCATCATATTTTTAAAAAAATCACACCATGACCTAGGCAGGGGTCATGGCAACTCCATTACAAGGCAGAGGAGGGATACTAAAACTTATATACTCAGTAGAGAGTGGAAGAACCCAGATTTCAATGGAGACCTTCTCTTTCTGGGTATAGTAACTATTCCATTAAACTACACTAACTTATCAAAATTACTTTAGAACAAGGCCAGGCCTAATACATCTAAATAATTTTACCAAGCACTATTTACACAGTTATGTTTTCCATCTTGACAAATGATCCCATCTGCCAGATTTACCTCCAGGGAAGGCATAAAGCTTCATCCCCAAGGGGCACCTGGGTGGCTCAGTTGGTTAAGCGTGTGACTCTGGGTTTTGGCTCAGGTCATGATCTCAGGTCATGGAATTGAGCCCCGCATCAGGCTCCACACTGGGCTTGGAGTCTGCTTAGGGTTCTCTTTCTCCCTCTGCCTCTCCCCCCTTCTTTCTGGCTCATGTGAAAGACAAAACCAAGACCAACACTGAAAAGAAAAGAAAAAAGAAAAGAAAAGAGGAAAGAAAAGGAAAGGGAAGAGAGAAGAGAAGAGAGAAGAAAAGAGAAAAGAGAAGAGAAGAGAAGAGAAGAGAAGAGAAGAGAAGAGAAGA
>NW_022589741.1:2270221-2369298 GCF_004348235.1 Phoca vitulina | reverse complement strand
AAGAAAGAAAGAAAGAAAGAAAGAAAGAAAGAAAGAAAGAAAGAAAGAAAGAAAGAAAATGGTCTTCTTAGATGAAATTGGGACAGAAGACCTGGACACCCTGCTCACATACATACTAAACCAGTTTAACACGGTATTTTCCTGTTTGGAATGAAGACCCAAAGTGAATTGTTTTTATCCATAATAATTAGTAAGTGCACCCCTCTCACTCTCCAAATGCCCTAACATATATCCTATCAATGCCTGATTTTGAAATTAAAAAAAAAAAAAAACTTCCTAATTCTTTTTTTACATCTGTGCACACATCTCCTAAAGAAAACTAGTAGAGGTATCTACAAGTCAGTGAGTGCTTCTCTAGATTATGGGTGTCAGTCTCATCCTTCTCTTTCAGGGTTATAAATTACAAAACTGAGATGTGGTGAATAAAGCTATCCCTCTTAGCATTCCTTCAGTTATGAGAGAAAAAAAATTGGACATAAATTGGCTTAAATTAAAAGGATTTTATTGGTGGTGGTAGTCTTCCTCCTCCTCCTCTTTCCCCTCCTCCAACCTACTCTGCTCTCTTTGGTCTGGAGGCTCATTCTCACACAGGATATCACGTCATCAAGTTCTGGTCACCGATCTCAGCCTTGTATCTAGTGAGAAAGAGAAAGCCGCTCTCTTCCAGCCGGTGAAGTCAAAGTCTTAGCCCAAGATCCTCATGAGCCTAAAGGTGGAAAAGCCTGTTTCAAACCCACCATGGTAGGCAGGGAGCAGAATCAGTCATGGACTTCCTGCGAAGTAAGGGTGGGATTCACCCCACCCAGTGCACACAGGCTGAATGTAGGAAAGAGGCGATTCCCCAAAGGCACTCTGTCAGAAAGGAGGAATGGGGGACAAAAACAAAAAAATACTGAAGCATTTCTGAGCATGAGAGAACCTCAGTAACAGAGGTTTGATCACAATGATACAGGGATTATGTCAAGGATACTCACAGTCTACCAACACAATGTTGCAAATAATTCAGAACTGCTACAGCTTTATTTTAAATAAAACCAACTGACTGAGATCCAGATGCAGAGGCAGTGATCTGTACAAATTTATAGGGAGATTCTCTGACACCCAGACAGAGAGCAGCCTACAAATTAGCTACTCTTACCACTACTGATGAATAGAAATTTCTATCAGGGACTCAAATTCTATGTATGTTAGACACCTGAAGTCATCCCACAGCTCCTAAATGCTGTGCTCATTGTATTTTTCCCTCTCCTTTTCCTTTGTGTGTTTCATTGTCAAATTTCTGCTGCTGTATCTTCAAACTCATTAATCTTGTCTTCTACAGTATCTAATCTGTGAATCCCATCTATTCCACCTAATTCACTGTGGTTTCTATGTCTAGAAATTAAATGTGGGTCATTTTTATACCTTTCGTGTCTATATTTACCATGTTCAATCCTTCCTCTAGTTCCCTGAACATAGAGCCCATAGCCATATTACTGTTTTAACCCTTGTCTACTAATTCTATCCCATCTGTCATTCCTTGGTCAGTGATGGGTGATTTTTCTTCTCATTAGGGGGGTTATTTTCCTCCTTCTCTGGTTATGATGTTTGGATGTCAAAAATACTAGTTTGCTTTGCTGCATAAAAAATTACCATAGACCTAGCCACGTAAGGCACCACAAATTCATTCTCTGTTTCTGTGGGTTAGGAACCCAGGCACAGATGTGTACTCTGCTCAGACTCAAGGTTCCACCTGAGCTGCATCCCATCTGGGGGCTGGGCCAGGAAGAATCTGCATCCCAGCATGCTCAGGTTGTGGAAAGAACTCACCTCCTTACAGCCATATGACTGACAGGAGGGAATTCCACAATGGAGTGAAGACTATGAGGTCGATATTCATGGGGGTGGGGGTCCCATTAGGGTCTGTCCACCACACCAGACAGTGTGAATTTTGCCCTAAGCTATCACTGAGATGAGGTTAATTGCTGGAAATAGTTTGATGCTTTGGGGTCTTGCCTTCAACCCTTGTCTGGAGGAAACAGAGCATCATTTAATTTAGGATCAATTTCCTGCCCTATTAAGACCTTGCTGAGCTCTCCACCTGATGCACCATCAGTTATGCGTTCCACTCTGAGTGGCAGAGGGAGGTACTGTTCCAGAACCTGTGTGAAAGTAGATACTGTTCCCTCTAACCCCTTTGGGTAAGTTCTTGCCCTATTCCCAGGTAACTTCCTTATCCAGAATACTAATCAGAATTCTGCCACCTCCTCAAGATGGGTCTTCTGCAGGTGGCCTGGGCCTTTGTCCTGTGCAGCTCTCTGCTCTGCCCTGCAGCCTGCACTCTGGGAGTCCACGGCTACAAGGAAACGGTTTGGTCTCCCACTCTCCGGGCTCCCTGTCTTCAACTCAGACCACAGAGTCCCCCTCGGTTCTGTCTCCGCACGCTGTGGCAGGGAGCTTTCCCCATGCAGTGGCTCAAGGCAATCCGGGGATTCCTCTCATTCGCTTCTCACCTCTCAGGGATGGCGAACCTTCAAAGCCCGACGTCCAATGTCTTGAGAACTACCACTTCATGTATTTTGTCTCTTCTTTTTGTTGTTCCATTTGGAAGGGTAAATCTGATCCCTAATGTTCCATCTTAGATAGAAGCCGAAGTTTTTTAACCCTTTTTATTCTTACAAGTCAATAATACTTAGCAAAAATTTATTAAGAAGCTCTTTTAGGGTGCCTGGGTGGCTCAGTCGTTAAGCGTCTGCCTTCGGCTCAGGTCATGATCCCAGGGTCCTGGGATCGAGCCCAGCATCGGGCTCCTTGCTCAGCGGGAAGCCTGCTTCTCCCTCTCCCTCTCCCCCTGCTGTGTTCCCTCTCTCGCTGTGTCTCTCTCTCTGTCAAATAAATAAATAAAACCTTAAAAAAAATTTTTTTTAAAAAGGAGCTCTGTTATGTCAGGTTCTGGGAAACAACAATGAGAAAAGCATCACACCGTGCCTTAAAAATGCAGAGTTCATTGTGTGCAACAGATACCCAGACGGTTCCCAACAATATTATCGAAGTGTGCCCTAAAATCAGCGTGTACAGAGTGCTATGGGAACAGAGTTTGTGTTGCCCCTCTAGAAGGTAAAGCGCTTTGTACTCAGGCATCGAGCGGTACCTACCACACACTTGTTATTCAATAAATGTTTGAGGGCTTAACAAATCTGCAAGTCTCCCTCCCGGTAAACACTGTAACAACAAAATTAGGATACATATGACAAAATATTCGCTTGGCTGAATCCAGTTTATATGTTCAAATAAACCAAACCCCGTAAAGTATCTGTAACTCCATGTCCTTGCTGAGATTATACACAAACAGAGTGCCTTTTGTAAAACAAAACAAAACTTACATTTAGTCGTTTGTCCCTCTTAAAACTAAAATTTTAGGATTTAGCTTTTTCATTCTTTGGAAGCCTTTCAATGCTTTATAAACTGTATTTTTCAATTTGAGAGAGAGAGTTAGCTGCTCCTAAGCACTGTGGTCCTTATTGACAATTGGAGGTTTTCTTTTCCCTTCTTCCCCTAGTTTTCTTTACAAGTATAAAGGTCACTCCATACAATTTTTAAGATCCTCACCCACCACAGTATTCCCTAGAGAAATGTAACTCTCACAAGCAGGATGAAAAATTCTTTACAGGTATCAGGACTCAAGCACACAGTCTTATTTTATAGATCCTGATAAAACCCTCTCTCCCTCCAGTCGAATGCCTCCCTCTCTTTCTCTCCCCCCCTTATTTTAGTGCAGGCACTCAGTCCAGCAAACACAGCAGGACATTTTCCAAGAGCAGAAGGGGGTTTTACACACAAGCTCTCTGGGATTCAATGCTTAAGGTTAGAAGCAGTTCTTTCTGAATCCTCCTCATCCTCATTATACCTTACTCTATTATTACCCTGTCCCATGCATGTGCTATGCATTCTGCATGGATTACCCCATTTAGTTCTGACAACAACTCTAGGAAGCTGGTAAATATTTTAGACCCAAAGGGTTAAAATCACATGCAAGTCCAATGGAAAATACAAAATAGAATTGGAATTCAAACTCTCCAGCTCAGCTTCAATATCAACTGCTCAATCCCTATGTTACACCAGCTCCTTACTAGATCACGGAATCTAAATCACAATGTTAAGAAAGTATCATGGACTTATGGAATAAACCTTGCTTTAGAACAATACTAGGATATTTGCTTATTTATCCCTTATGCCATATCCCTCAGGAGTCTAAACCTGACTGATGGTCACAGGAAGGCAGGAACCTCAGTTAGGAAATGCCATATGACTCCTTTCCCCTCCTATCACCCATGTTCTTTCCTGTGCTAAGCTGATTAGGGCTTTAAGAGGACTATATTAGTTAATACCATGATGAGAAAAGAAGAAAATCAACAAAAATTGTTCTAGGCTGATGAATCTAACAAAGTCCCTGCAAACTAAACCAGTCAAGGGGCGCCTGGGTGGCTCAGACGGTTAAGCATCTGCCTTCGGCTCAGGTCATGATCCCAGAGTCCTGGGATGGAGCCCCACATCGGGCTCCCTGCTGAGCAGGGAGCTGCTTCTCCCTCTCCCTCTGCCACTCCCCCTGTTTGTGCTTACTCTCTCTTTAATAAAAAATAAAAAAATCTTAAAAAAAAAAAACTAAACCAATCAAGCCTATCTATAAGGTAAAAAGTGATTTAATGTTACGATGCATTCAGTTATATACATTTTCAAACAAAAACATTCTATGAGTATTGACTCTTACACTGCATAAAGACCCAACTTGGAAAGAAAGCAGAAAGTATATGTTTATCTCCTTTACATTTGCTCTGTAAATAAAAGTATAATTCTTAAAATCAAGAAAAGTCATGAAAGCAGATGTGCGGTATCTGTGTTAAGAAGTGTATGTGTCCACTTAGTAAGTAGAATTTACAAGAACACGGGTGGTAGTGTTGAGTAGCTGAAATAGCAAAGTGAGCACACCTTTCAGGTGCCTCAATTCCAAGGTTGTTCCAAAGCATACTGCACAATTTTATCACAAACTAAGGACAAACGGTTCCCTTTTGGTGTTGTGAAGAAAATATGAATGCTTTGCTTCGTGAACAGTAAATCTTTTCCAATTACCATTCTTCTATTTTTTACTATGCAATGTTCCCTCATTAATACAAATCACATGCAAAATGTTATTCTAGCTCTCTATAAAATTCTGATATAGAATGGGGTCAGATATATTTTCCTGCCTTACTTATAATATATGAGCGAGAAGAGCCAGCTCCCAGAATCTGTACATGAAAGGGATAAAAATCAAAGCAAATCTAATTGGAGGGGTATATGCCGGACCCGGAGTCCAACATCGTTAGGGGATCTGAGTTCAAGCCCTGGCTTTACCGCTTACTGTATCTGTGATTATGGATATGTACCTTCCCTTATGGGGCTCCAGAAGGGACAGATGATCTCTATGGTGTCTTACAACACTAGGATTTCACAAATTCTGAATATTTGGGGCTTGTATAATTGAGCCCTGCTTGTCGAGTTATAACCCAAGTCTATGTGTTGTGACATATTTCCCAAATATGCTGTGTTTTCAGTAAACAAGACTGTAACTGTGAAATCTATATGGAAATCAGATTTGTGAACCAGACACTTAGCTTGTAGAACTATCCTACAGTAGATTAATAATCCTCACTGGGGAAACAACAGTAATTGGATTGGCATCTACACTTCCAGGCAGAAATGAAGCCTGCCCTGATATTACTAAGCAGAGTAATTAGGAAACCTCTAGATTTACAGAGAATCCACAATCATGTACATGGAGTACTCGAAAATGAAAAGTTTTTAAATTAAACTTGGCATTTATGATCTCCCAGCTGCTCCTTTTCATTCCCTATAAAGTGACTTGATTTTGATACCAGGAGGATAGGAGTCTATAATAAAATTCTGGAAGGAAGATCTTATTTGGCTACAAACAGAATTACTAGCTTGATCAGAATAAAAGCTTCCCTACAGCACAGCTCAAGACTCAGGTAAAAGTTTTAGCGGGGGGTGGAGGACTGGGGGCTGGGGCATGGGGGTGGGGATTCAATTTGGTTAGATCAGTGTTAATGGAGTAGAATGATTTGCACATATCGTAATAAAAGAAGGTAAATCATGAGCATACCATAGAAAAAAACAGGAAAAGTGACTGTAAAATTACCAAATACAGTCCAGAATGTCAGAGGTTTTGCAGTAGTTTTAAGGAGGCTGAATCAGGCCTTAGCTAAGCACACCACTGGTTTTTGCTAGTACCTGAGCCGGTTAACAGGAGGTGGGCTGGCCAGATTAAAGACCCACATTTAGGAGACCACAAGCCACCAAAAATCGGGGGGGGGGGGCAGCACAGAATCACAGCTAAAAGATATTTTATATGAGACTTCCAAAGAGAGTCAAAGGAAATTAATCCCATTTACATGGAAGAAGCAAGAAAACCAAAGGAACTATGTGAATAACTTGCAAGGAACGTTCCAAATCTATGCTCCTATATACTGTCAGTAACTGTGCGGATTGAAAGATAAGCCCTGAATTATACTGTGAAAATGGGGAGTAAAAACGCAATGAATCACTGTCCTAGGTTAATGGTTCATGACTGTTAAATGGCTAATCAAATATTTATTCAACTAACCATGCGCAAATACATAAAAAGAAATGAAAAGAAGCCCATAAAAATGTTTAAAAAGACTTATTTTGGGGGGTGCCTGGGTGGCTCAGTTGGTTAAGCGTCTGCTCGGGTCATGATCCCAGGACCCTGGGGTCTGGCTCCCTCAGTGAGAAGTCTGCTTCTCCTTCTCCCTCTGCCCCTTCCTCACCCCCCACTCCCATTTGTGCACTCTCTCTCAAATAAAATCTTTAAAAATAATAAATTTTTTAAAAAGACTTATTTTGGAGTAATGGGAATGGGATTTTTTTTCTCTATTTTCCAAGTTTTCAAACTTTCTATAGCAAGAGTTTGTAATACAAAAATATACTTTGTATCTCAAAATACATATGAGCTAATTTCCCAAATAAAGGGGAGAACACGAGAACTGACAAATGAATAAGTCCTTTCTATTATGTTCTATGCATTATATTGGGATGAAAAATAAATGTTAAGTGAAAAAGAATGCTAAGAATAAAATCAGGCAGAATGACACTTGGGAGTTTTCTCTGGACTCTGATGCATCTCAAACAGTCTGATTTTATTGCTGAATTTCTGAATCTGAAAAAGCATACTTCATAATGATGATCTCTTGAAGATACACTGTGTGCTCTTCACTATTCCCAGCACTTGACATTATTAATTTCACTTCATCTTTACCCATAGTGGAAGGTAGGGACTGGTACCCTGGTGTAAAGATGGAAACATCTAGATTCTAAGAGGTTAAGTCACTTGCCCGAGGCCACCCAGCCAATGAGCTGCATGGTTAAGGGTTAGGTCCACACTCCTGGACACAAGTCTCCACTGCGTAAGGAGAGAGTAATGTTTTATCTAATCAAGATGAGCTTATTTATGGAGAGATCTAGTTTAAGTTTCAACAATTTCTCAATTCTCTGTGGTTTGTTCTGAGTAACATGCATGCACAATGTCCAAATATGATTTTCTTTTGCAATTCAAAAATTCATATAAGTAGATGATTAGAGGCCCCAAGCAGTTTTATTCTGGGTTCTAAGCTGTATACTTTCAAGTTTCATAAGGGTATTTACCTTCAAAGACTTCCAAAGCAGATCACTGTGGTCTAATAAAATCTTGGTGGTACCCTTAAAGTCCTTCACAGCATCCCTTTGAAGCTGAATTCAATTTCTTTATGCTTTTACAATCAAAATTGCTATTTCATTTTTTTTTTGTGTTACGTCAGTGCATTGGGTTTTGGAAGTACTACTTTATCAGCGTATTTTTCTGAGACATATGAAATTTTGTTCACTTAAAGCCATTTTGGGAAATGTCTATAAAGTCACTATGAGATGTCAATAAAAGGTCAATTAACAATTTATTTCTTAAACCCAGCAACTGGAAGAATCTATTCATTCATAAGTGACATGACCAAAGTTACAGACTTGAACTTCTTGTACTATGCATAGAGGGGACATCTGCATTTCCAGCCTAACGTTAAGGCATAGGAGTTTTGGAGTCACAGAGACCTAGGATCAAATCTCAGTCCTGGAGTTTATAAACCAAGTGGACGTAGGCACATTTCCTTATTTGTAGAATGGGGGCAGCATTCATTGCCTTACTTATTCATTATATATTAACTGAGCTAATATATTCAAGTGATTAACTACCTGCCTGACACCCAGACTCAAGAAAGGGTCACCATCTTTGTTATTATTATTGTCGTTATTATTACTGCTGAAGGACTGCTATTCCATGTATACTTTTTCACATGAAATGACACTAAGTGAAGGTTTCAGAATAAAAAGCTATGTAAAAGGCGAAAGGTTTATGCGATCTGCCCCCCCAGCTGTCACACCTTCCTTCCACATTCCCTCAATGACTTCAAAGTATGGCTGCTTTTCTGGGGCTGGGATTATCATTTGCATATGAGACAATGAGCCTGTTTTGAAACCTGTGGAAATGGTTTCTCGGCTGGGAATGGAAATTAGGAAAAGAGTATATCCTGCTCCTTTGTCAAGAGGACAAAACACCCTCCCCCTCCCCAGACAGCAAAGTGTCAGGGAAAACCGTTGGGTCGGTGAGCTAAATGTCAAGAAGCACCTGAGTATCAACAGAAGTGCAAAAGGGGCCACGGCAAAGTCACAGCCAGGGGGCTCCTGAGAGAGACGGCGGATCACAGGCTGCGGCGCGGAACGAGAGAACACGAGAAATCCCCACGCGGAGAGGGCTACGGGAGTGGAGAACTACCTCCTGGGTTGGATTCAGGAGTAACTGTGTCATGTCATTAATTTAAAGTGAACCAACGAGAGCTTTCAGAGTGGAAGGACGCTTCTAAGGACGTCAGCAAAGACAGAAAAACTCTAACGATAATAAAATAACGAAGAACTGTCAGGCTCTGTGGCATATATGTGTATGTATGTTATTGCCAGTTATTGTTTATAGACAAATAGTTATTGTTTCTTGTTTACCACACTCTTGTCAGATAGATAATTGGCTCCTAGCTTTATTTTAAATGAAGAAAACAAGCTTCATAAAAATTGAAAAGGATTGTGCAGCCTCCAAAGTGAAAAGCATGGAAACTAGCATTTAAACATAATTTCTCAGGCTCCAGACCACCATCATCCCTAGAATACATCCCTAGAAAACTAGCATTTAAACATAATTTCTCAGGCTCCAGACCACCATCATCCCTAGAATACAACTGAGCGATGAATAAGCAGCTGGAATACTGAAGGACCCTGAAACATTCCTACCGGGGACAGAGAAAAAGACACCAAGGGAGCCTCGACAGAACCCGAGATACGACAGGGACTGCTCTCATAATCAGCGGCCGCGACTGCCTGATCACCTGCTCCTCCTGTGGACGGAATAACACATGGTTTTCAGCCTGTCAGACCCAACACCCTTTACCGTGTTAAATATTTCACGTAATATTTTGTTTTACTTACTTTGTGCAAAAATGAAGTTAGCATATAACATAATTTAAATACCCACTTAGTTTCTTTAAAGGACAATATTATGCTCTTACTATAACTTACAGGAGAAGTAAATAAAAACCATTTAGAAAAAAAATATGCATTACATTGTGTAAATTGTCAGGCATGACTATCCTAGATAAAATGATGGACTAAGCAGATTCTTGCCCCTCTAAGTAGAATCACGGGGATGTGACAGCTTCAAAGACAGAAAGGTATCAGCGAGCCTTATTGGCATCCTAAATGCCACAAGCAGTTTGCGATCCATGAGCAACACTTAACAAAACTCCAACCCCTCAAAAAAAAAGTATGCTCTCCCTTCCAATTTGTATGGTGATTGCATCCTTGAAAATTTAGTGTATATTAAAGTCATGCAAAAAACAAAAACACTGTGCACATACATGTAAGGTGGGATTAGGCTTTAGGCTCCGATAAAAGTGAAAACATTTCACCTTCATGTATATCTGAATTTCAAAATTCAGCAGGTCTTGCGGAAGCTCTTGGTTGGATGAAATTGTCTCAAGAAGTGCAGGACATCCAGCACCCTTGCCAAACACTCCCCCTACCTCCACTTCCACCAAGAGCACCGAATACCAGGTGCACCCCTCATAATCATTGCCACAACCAAAAAGTCATCTATGTGTCTCCAAATCACCCCCCAGGGGACGAAAACCGTCATTAGTACTTCATAAAACAGTTCACATAGCCTTTCGATGATTTGATTAGCCTCATGTTTCATTGATCCCTAATTGAGATGGACAATGGACTCCAGAATGAGTCGGCCCTAAATGTGAACCCCAGCTCTGGAGCTCCCTGTCTTACGATCTTGGGCCAGTAGATTCACCTTTCTGGACCTAAATTCCCCACTGAGAAATGAGAATAATGCAACTGTCTCACAGAATTTCTGTGATGATTAAATAACACATAATACACTGACCGGTGCCTACCGCTCCGAAAGTCAGGATTATTGCTATTATTGGATATATCATTAAACATTCCAATATTTAACAACAAAACACGGCACCTATCTTTGGCTAGCACGTCCGGGGAAGCGAGACAGAGGGTTTGGAGTCGCTTCCGGAGGTGGACTGGAGGGGTGGTCCAACCTGAAGCAGGGGTAACAAGATCGTGAATTTCTGTTCAAAAGTTACAATAAATCAACTCTGTCTATATCCCGTAACTTTTTAAAAGCCAGTATGACTGACAAAACTTGCTATTCACATGCCCCCTTCTCTTCAAGAAGAAAAATTAGTTTTGGAACGCGGCTGCTGTTTTTATTATTATGATGATTTTTCTTGAACTCAAACAATTTGATCGGGGATTAGAATACATTTTGAAGTAGAGAGTTATTTCCAGAAACAGCAGGAGTGGATACGTAAAATCTATGAACCATGGACGAGCTTATAGACACAGGGAAATACCTAATAATTGTTAAATTGTTAAAGCCTTCAAAATAATCTGGTAAACTGTGCTATCAAATTTGTTGTTTTACTTTATAATTGGCTTTAGGATGAACACCACAGCCTTTATTTCTTCTTTTCTCATTCCTGTGAAGATTAGCATTTTTTCCATCCCAGTGGAAATTTCCATTATTTTTGTTTTAGGTCTCAATAGTAAAATAATCAATAGAAACAATAAGAAATGATTTCTTATATAAAAATAGGCAGCTAAACTAGGAGATAATGAAGAAATAACTGAAATAGTCATATCTGACTATTTCAAACAATTTCTAAAAATGCACTTCAATAGAATACGCAATATATGATAAAATGATTTCCATGACAATCCAAGGTATCGCAGTATTAAAATGCTTAGAAGAAA
Organism: Phoca vitulina; assembly: GCF_004348235.1. Taxonomy (NCBI): domain Eukaryota; kingdom Metazoa; phylum Chordata; class Mammalia; order Carnivora; family Phocidae; genus Phoca; species Phoca vitulina. The sequence goes on along the minus strand of NW_022589741.1, from coordinate 2,357,895 downwards.
TGAGCAACACAGGGTGATATTAATTTCCTAATAATTCATTATATTGTTTTAATATGTAAAAAATTAAAGCAATCTATGATGGGGAAGTAACATTTTAGTTAAATAAGCCATTTGGAAAACGTTTTCTTGAAAATATCTCCCAAAGGATCCCTATCTGAGATAACATAGTCACTGTAGCTCATTCACGGGAGCGAAGGGGGCAAGACTGAAGGTTTGGGGAAAATCTTAAGGATGGTACAGGACAGAAGCCACACTCTGCACTTACCTCCTGAGAGTTTCTATTCAACACAGCATGCGTCCAAAACTAATTCCCATTCATCAAAAATGGGGAATTCCAATTGCAAAAAGTAATTCTTCAGTTAACTTTTATCCCCATCACATGTTATTTTATAACCAAAGGCACAGGTATGCAGGCAGAATGTGTCACGCAGCATCAGAAATGTAAAACGTACATTTCTACTTAATTTCTTCGCCTAATGCAACATTATTTGTGATTGTATGTGAAGGTTGTAGACAGAGCAGTCGTACGCTGTCAGCAAGAGACCCAAGTCCCACACGACGACGTCTGCCTCAGGCTAAGGCATAATATAAAATATATTACATACTGTAAAGCTTAATAAAGCCTACCTGCCTGTCTCCTTGGGGCTTTTGTTCAACCTTTGAAAACAGGAATAAAATCTATGAAAGGCATTTAAGAAGAGAAATAGGTTGTAATAAAGATCATAAGAGATTGCTTTGGAACTCACAATAATATAAAAATTAAAATTAAAACAACTTAGCAACTAGCAATTTTTTTTTTACTATAGCTTGATGCGTGATTATTTGGGCATTGCTTTTTCCAGATTTTTCTACATAAGTGAATTAATGACAAAACACAAATTTCTAATGATCTTCAAGCCTATCTTCAAATGTACTAATGTGTTTCCTAAATTATTCAATTAACATCTCCACAATTTCCTAACAGGCCTTAAAAAAGAGAAACAGAAACGCCTCTCAGTATACACACTGCATACTTTAAAACTGAGTGAGCTGCATGAAATCCAAGAATGTTACAGAACCCAGGTTTTAGCCCCAAAGAGGAAGTCTATTCCAATTGTGCACACTGGCGGCTCAGGTAACCTAGAAAAACTGTAGCGTTTCCGTGTGTTTTATCCTTTCTGCTGCTGCAGTTGGGAACGATATATTTTCTACAACAGATTCTTAGAGCTACAAAGGAACTGTAACACTACACAAAAGAAACAAACTCTTTCATTATGAAGAATGGAACTTCTTTCACACTCTCAGCTCAAACTTAGGAGGCACAGATAAAGGACCCCGGCTAGCTCTTTGGTTCCAGAACGTGGAGACAGGAGCCCTGCTGTCTCAGCCTGACTTTACTTCTAACTAACCGCTCAGTCCAAGAGAACTCAATTAACAAATCTGGGCCTCCGTGCTTCCCATGGAGAAGGAAGAGCTTTTTTAAGAAAAGGCTTTTAAAGATCTAGACAAACTCTTTTTTTAATTTTTTCTTTGGCACTTTGTATTTATATTAATTTTTCCATGTATTTTAGATATGTAGAGAGAACGTCTCAGAACTTTATGAAAATATGAACTATCAGTTATCAATCTAGATTTTACCAAATCAGTAACATCCCAAGGTTTTCTTTAGTTTATGACTTTTCTATCCGGCCTCCCGGAGGACAGCTTACACGAAAGCAAGCCCTCCTGAGGCGTCGGGGAGTGACACAGGTGACAAAGTAAGTATTTACTCAGTAAATTATACTAATTAATGGGTATTGTTAAACAAATTAAAAGTCACCTTGTAGTCATCAAAAGTTTTAAACAGTCAAGTAGAATCACAGTCCTAAAATACGTGAAAAAATTATAGAGCATGATTAGAATAGGGCGACAGACGGAAGAAATAATGTCAGTTAATGATCTAAGCAAGTGAGGCTGCTGTCGAAGCTAGAGCAGGAAGAAAGTCAAGTCAGATGGGTGAGGAGCCCCCGTTTTTCAACAGACACATAGTAAAGCAAAAATGGTATCCATGGCAGCACCAAGCTGAGAAGATTTGTGTCTTCCAATATTTACCATGAAAGATGATGTACGTCACAGGGCCTTCCAGATACTCCGTATGTGACACCACGGAGTTGATCTGCTGAAGACTTTCTTTGGTAACCTGGCTCTAAGTCTGGGTGGACCTTTTCATGGTTCCTTTAAGAAACTCAGGGAGGAGGAAAGAACATCACCTGTAACGGTAAAGCACAGCAGAAGGTGGTCCCGGGAAGTCACGGTTGCATCTAACACATACTGAACAAACCTCTTCAGGTGTGTCCCTTCTGGTCCATTTGTTGTGTTATCAAGAGTTTTAACCACAGCCACATCTCCAGCAACCATGTTGGACGGACCCCAAGAAAATGACCACTGGAGATTTTCTCTGGAATCTCAATTCCTTTCTTCTAACCCCCAACACAGCCTTTCCACACTGGTCATTCAAGTCTGCATTCATAGGCGAGAATCCCGAAAGCCCAGAAGCCCTCAGCATGGAACCCTACAAAGGACTCTGGCCGGAATCAGACCCCTCCTCCTTATACTGGCATGTTCCAGCCTGCCATGATCCTGTCAGATCAAGGCTCCATGATCACCACAATTTTAAACCTGGTAGACTCTTCAGGATCAGGACACTAGGCCATCCAAAAAATGCTCAAAAACATCTGTCCACAAAAATGTACTGAATCCACCTTGCATCATTTCACTGCCTTGCCATTCATGTCTCCCAGTTAACTTTTGCCAGATTTTTTACCTTAAATTTTATAAAGGATCTAACTTTCACAGGTGTCATGCATGAATGAGGTCCCAGCATCCCTAAGACTCTAATCATCCTTCCCAGACTAAATGTTGGTGTCGTGACCAACACTTTGTATCTGGCCCTCACCTATGCCTATGACTTTACTATTCCCTACTAGCAACTGAAAATTATAAAGACCTTACTCTGCTACGTAAGCATCATACCCTGTTGTCACCCTGACAGAACTCTGGGATCTAATCAGTTAAGATGGAGTAAAAAGATTTGTCTATTAAGTCTTCCAAAAACATCTCCTTGAATATTTAAGTTGGAATTCCTCAAGCAATGGGGACTACCTGAAGTTAATGACTCAACAAACAATTATTGAGCCCCAAGATGGTGCCTACAATTGTTTTAGACACTGAGAGTGAAAAATATGAGTAAGATACAGACTCCGACCTGGAAAAGAAAAACACACACACACACACACACACACACACACACACACACACACATACATGAAAAGTAGATATATGACAATTACAAAAATAGTAGTGAGAACCAACTATTGGGTCAAAAGAGGACGTGCCTAATCTTCATGGTCATGGAAGACTCCAAGAGATGACAAACTGAGTTGAATCTGAAAGGAGGAGAAGAAAGAACATTCCCAGCAGAAAGGACAGTATTATTATGGATACTAAAGCAAGAAACAGCATAGAACTTATGGAAAAATTCTATACAGTGTTACTGGGAACATAAAGTGTAAGATAGAGTAAGGAATGGGATGAAAAAGGACTAAACCATGGAGAATTATGGTCTCAAAGGGACTTAGTTACAGCAACAGCAACAGAAAAACAGAACGTATAGTTTCCCACTTGGCAGTGTTCCTTAGGCCAACAGTTAGGTTATCTGTGGCCTCAAAATCCCCTCTCTGGTAACTGTTATTCTGGTGAGACTAAACTTGGGCTATAATTTTAAATCCTGTATGTCTGTAATTACCTTTCTGTTGATTAAATTCAAGGTATGATGTATGGTCTGCTAATAATAATTACAGTGGGTTATAACCTCCCCAAAGGCATGAAACAAAGTTGGATTAAGTGAACATTTTATGCAATCTATTTTACTCAGGAATGCATGACAAATCACAAGGATCCTAAAAGCTGGTCTTACAATATGCTTCTAGTCCTTCAGGAAATTCTTCCAGCTCACTGGGCTGTGAGCATCCTCACAAGTTCCTGAGACCGTCATTTAGGGACTGCTGATTGCTTAGGACTATGCTCTGGAAACACAAGCTCAAGTAGATGTCAGGCCAAACATATGTAAAAGTTTACTAAATACTTGAAATATTGATATGCAAGAGAAAAAAAAAGACCTCTATGCTAAGTCAGCACAATGCGATGAAGTACAATGAACCAGAAGCAAACCAAGGCCAGGCAGTAGCTTTAAGTTTCACCGGAAGACCTTTACAGTGTGTAAGGATCAGAACACCCTTCTGATGCATTATTCATTCTATTAATGCACTGCTCAAGATCCCATCCTGAATTTACCCATTCTCATAAAATGGCAACTTTTGAGCCTAGAATTTAAGATCTTTATTAACCTTCTTTCTGTATATCCATCATCATTCATTGTACATCAACTGGGTCCTCCCTCCGGTCTAACCAATCATTTACTTACAAAAACTCACCTAAAATGTACAAGCATGCCTACATGTGCATGTGTACACACACAGCTAATTCCCACCACTTTGGTAGACTTCCTGCTCTAGAGTTCCCAGGTATCCACTCACACAATTAACTCAGGCAAATATAAGTGCTTTCACTGAGCTTGCCTTTTCTATATGTACATGAAGTTGTATTACTGAAAGAACATAAGAAATCCTGAATTCTTTTGCCATTTTCATTTATAAATATACCCTAATTTGGGTCCTGGGAATGTTACTTTAAACGAGTTGGTCCATTTTTCACTTTCTATAAAAGAAGACTAACAGATTTCATCCATGGGAAGACTGTGATGAGGAGTAGCTGGGAAATGAGCAAGAAACTGCTTACTACTAGCCTTAGAACCTGGCAAATATTCAAAAAATGCTAGGTGAATAGAAAGGTACTATCTTACAGAAAATGTGTGTTCATTCAGTTGATAAGCATGTACTGAGTGCGCCTATCCTATATTAGGTACTATGCTAGATGCGAGGGATGCTGAAATAAATGGCAGGATTCCTGCCCTCAAAATAATTGACCTCTTTGGGCTCATTCACTTAAAAAAGAAAACACGCATGTATATTTATGTATGTCCACAGATAAAAGAGAGATTGGAAATAAGAATATTTTTAAAACTGTAATAGTCTCAATTCTGACCCACTGATACTGAGAACTAATATAAATTGAAAATAGTCAAGAAGAAAAAAATCAGAAGGTAATACTGCTTGCATTTGATTAAAATTGTTCCACTAAGGAATTGTCTATTATTGTTTGCCACAAACTGCCAGCTATTAGAAATTACAAGTCAACATAAATCTCCTCTATTGCTCTGTTCACCCTGCTTCACCCTATTCCAATGGCTACTAGGAATAACATCAAAGAATCTTCATCCTAGTGGACCATGAAATTAAAGCTCAGCAACCTGAAACAGCCAGTGGGTCTCTTCATTGGGTAAAGCCCAATCTGTGAAGTCAATAAAGAATGCAATGGGAAAGACTAATGTCTCTAGGAAAATATTTAGGTCTTGATATCAGGAGAGTCTGATGCTAGGAAGAGGTAGCAGGCCTACTCAGAGTAGAGCTGTGGGAGTTTGAGTAGGTACTCGGAGAGCAGAGAAGAGAATGTCTACCCGGAGATTTCCCTGCCTTTGTTCATATTAAATAATAAAAAACAGCTCCTTCCCAGAGGAAGAAAAAAAGAAATGAAGAAAGTCTTTTGAATATGGACTCTGTACGTGTTCTGGTCATAAGGAAATCTCTTCTAATCCTCCCATGACAGTAAGAACTTGAAACTTTCATATATATGTGTAAGACCATAACATCGCTTATCATTTTCCTTTTATTTACCGATTCAATTTTACAATAGAGAATTGTTTAAAAATCTATTATTTATTGAGCTCTCAAAATAGGCCAAGCCCTGTTCTAATCAATGCACATGTATGGATTAATGTTTTTTAAGATTTTATTTATTTGAGAGAGAGAGTGCACACTAGCGGGGGTGGGGGGCAGAGGCAGAGGGAGAAGCAGACTCCCCACTGAGCAGGGAGCCTGACGTGGGACTCGATCCCAAGACCCTGGGATCATGACCTGAGCCGAACCCAATGATGTACGCATATAATTATCTTTATTTTACCAAACGGTAAGTGAGGCACAGGGACATTAAGTAATTGCCCTCTGGTCACACAGCCAGTCTACGAGCAAACCAGCATTTAAACCACGGTAGGCTGACGGCAGAGTTTCCACTCCTAATCACCGCATGGCACACAACAAGCACACGACATACTAGGCTGTGTCAAGTGTCAAAGATCCACAGACGAATAATGAAGTATTTGCCCTTTAAGGTACGCAGTCTAGTAGCAGGAGACAATAGGTAAATTGTAAGGCGTGATAAAACGTGAAATGTGCTATCACAGCAGTATTTGCCACATCAGACGGGGCTACATGGAGAGAGCAGTTCCTTCTACCTCGTCATGGAGACAGTCAACAATCTTGAGCTAAGTCTCCCTATTAATATCCTCTAGGAGTAAGAGACAATAACATTTATTAAAAGTGCCCCGAAGTCACACGTCACACAAAGCATTTCACATGAATTAGCTCATTTAGTACTCATAAAACCATATGAATTCACAACTATTTTCCCATTGTACAGTTGAAAAATTTGAGGTAAGAGTGTAAGAGTAACATGACCAAAGTACAAGCGGGTGTGGCCTGGAATGAAACTCAAGAGGTCTGATTCCGAAGTCTGAGCTCTTAGCTACTGTCCTTTTCACTACACCTTTGGGACTAAGAGCCTGTGTGCAGACTGTCAAACTCTAAGTGGCAACCATGGTCCTGAGAACCCCATGACAGCATGGTGATTAGGCAGAAGAACAGATCAAATCTCAAGTTTTGCTCTCCTTGATGCCAGAATCTATAATGGCCTAAGACAGTATTGAGAAAAAAGACCAATTATTGTTTTTCTCTACCACAGTATAGAGGAATGGACAGGCAGTCGCCAACAATCCTAAAAATAGTCATAAATGAATAGTGAGGAAGACAGTATTTATTGGGCATCTACAATGTTTCAAGTACTGTACACATTTAAACAATCTAATTTAATCCTTGCAAATAGCTATCATTATGTTATATAGATGACATATGAAAAACAATTTACAAAGGATCACAGCTAATAGATCGAGGGTTCAAATACAAGTCTATGTGACTCAGAAAAATCTTTGATTATTCCATTATACCATACTTATACTTCTTAGACATCTAAACACTGAAAGCATCAGAATAAATTCTAGAATTGTTCCCCAAAAGTCATCTGTGTTTCAAATCAGTATGAACTGAAGCAGCACTTACTATATCCTGAAGCATGAAGAGATGGTGCAATCTCTCTCCCTGGGAAAGATCTGTCAGGAACAACTCAGCTTCCGGTCCCCTCATGCTCACCCTTGTAATGGACTGGATAATGGACTGGATAATCCACTGTAATGGATTACTGCACTGACCTCACAGAGGTATCTAATAATTCACAAGTACTCGAGGTTCAAGGTTGTTTATGTATTTTGGCTAAAAGCAGTGTCTTTAAATCACTGTTTAAATCTTTGGAGTCAAGAAACATGAAGTTTATTTGCATTGTTTACTTCAAATAGACCAAATCCCAAGCCATATTATAACAGGGGCAATTAAGAAAAAAGAACTGGGGAATAAAAAAAAGAGAGAAATAAAATGGGACTAAAGATGGCAAAATAAATTAGTATTACAGAATTTCCTTTCATTAAAACATTGATGGGCAGATGGAAGGATGAATGGATAGATTTTTTTTAAATATGTGCAGCGATTAAAGAAAGGGAAGAAACATTATTACAGAAGATTTGTAACTGAAAAAATTCAGAGTTTTCGTGAATATGCTCCAATTTGTAGATATAGGCCAAGGGAAAGAATAGGAAATTCTAAAACACTAAATCAATAAGGTAAACCCCTTGGGGCACCTGGCTGGCTCAGTCAGTGAATAGTCTGCCTTCGGCTCAGGTCATCATCCCAGGGTCCTGGGATCGAGCCCCACATCAGGCTCCCTGCTCGGCGGGGAGCCTGCTTCTCCCTCTGCCTCTGCCCCTCCCCCTGCTTGGGCTTTCTCTCTCTTTCTCTCTGTCAAATAAATAAATAAAATCTTTAAAAAAAAATAAGGCAAACCCCTTAATATACATTAGAAGGCCCTACATGTCCTAGAAACATCTTAGTAGTAAAAGGAATGCTAACCAGGACTCGCCAGTTTCCAGGGCCCGGCTCCCAGAGCTGCGCCCTGATGAAGCACTGTGTGGAGTCACACCTAACAGGATCTCAGAAGAGAGAGCCAACACCAGGTGCTCAGTCAGCCGAGCACCTCCTCTGCCCCTTGCACACCCCCACACTACAGAACAGGTAGGTCTAGCGCCTGTGGCTCAAAAACAGGATGATAAATCGATCACAGCATAAATGGGGGCTGTTCGAAGAGAATTTACCTATAATCTTACCAAGGAGAGGGCTACAATCAGAGCAGAAGAAAGATGAGAAGAAACAACATGCCAATTACACACATGGCGCAGCAGAAATCATAAGTCAGAACAGAATGACAGACAAAGGAAAAATGAAGAACCAGTCCGGGAAGAAAAGATAACTCAAGCAAGAGAAGTTTTTTGCAACTGCCTCATGTTAGATAATTTCCCAAAAATGTAAATGTAACAAACAAAATCAGATTTCAAGAAAGAAATAAGATAATACAATGGGAATGACAAGATAAGTAGTGGACAAGGGAAAATGTTGAGAGCACACACAGCATTGTGTCCTACCTAATAAGTAACAATGAGAAACAACGGACACTCCTAAAAATACAATCAATGATTGCTTCTTGGCCTTTTGGCTAAGCTCAAGTCTAAAATCAAATCAATGAGAAGGAGAATCAGTAAGAGTAATCTCAGTAACTACAGAGGCAAAAAATGAAGTAAAATGAATGAAAATGATTGGAAAGATGACAGAGAATGACTCCACATGAACGTAATTCTTATAATTTTATTTTTTTTATTTTTATTTTTAAAGATTTTTTTTTTTTTTTTTTAAATATTTTATTTATTTATTTGACCGAGAGAGACACAGCGAGAGAGGGAACACAAGCAGGGGGAGCAGGAGAGGGAGAAGCAGGCTTCCCGCCGAGCAGGGAGCCCGATGCGGGGCTCGATCCCAGGACCCTGGGATCACGACCTGAGCCGAAGGCAGACGCTTAACGACTGAGCCACCCAGGCGCCCCTTTAAAGATTTTATTTATTTATTTGACAGAGAGAGACACAGCGAGAGAGGGAACACAAGCAGGGGGAGTGGGAGAGGGAGAAGCAGGCCTCCCACGGAGCAGGGAGCCCGATGCGGGGCTCGATCCCAGGACCCTGGGACCATGACCTGAGCCGAAGGCAGACGCTTAACGGCTGAGCCACCCAGGCGCCCTGAAAATATAATTCTTATATTTTAAATAAAGAGTCATGAACACACGTCCCAGGAAAAGTGATCACAAATGCCCACTGACGCAAAGGAGAAGTGAAGCTGCAAAATACAACAAAACACACCAATCAGGAGTATCTAAGTTGATTAATTTCAAGATATATTCTGGTTAAATCACTGAGATGAAAGGAGGAAATACTGGTGAGGGGGAGGATAAAAAAATGAATGGGAATGTTAATCAGTTCACTTCTTGGAGCAAGTAGTTTAAAAGAGACATTTAAAAAATAAAGATTCTAACATGTTAATGATTTTTATAATCTCTTTTCTTAAAAGAAGGGTTCTTTGTTAAATATTAACTGGTGTTGAATAACCATTTATCCGAAGTTTGCCAAGTCCATCAATTACACTTTCATCTATTAAATTCAAATAAAATTGTATTTAATGCTTTTTGATTTTTAAAAACCATGTACAATAATACGTCTTATGAAGTTGTTTTCCTTTCTAGGTACTGATCTATTATTCTTTTTATACATATTCAGAGAAAATTCTGAAATAATGCTTCACAAAACGTTATATCTTGGTGATGAGATTTTTTTCTTTCAGTGTGTGTAATTCATTGCTTCCCTCTTTATAATTTTCAGGATTGTGAGAACTTTGTTCACTGAGAATTTATTCATTTCCCTGTTTTATTACAGGAAAAACATTTACATAGAGTTTACGATGTTCCAAGGATTATTCTAAGAGCTTTACAAACATTAACTCAATTTTCAGACATACACCATAAAATACTGTTATATCTATTTTTTTTTTTTTTTTTTTTTAACGAGAGAAAAAACCGAGGCACAGAGGTTAAATACTGTGCTCGGGGTCGTACATGTAGAAAGCAGCACAGCCAGGATTCAAGCCCGGACACCTGGCTCCGAAGACTATACTCTTACCTACCATACTGTGCTGACGCTAATTAATCATATTAATTAAATTTTTATTTCTAAAAAGTAATATAAAAGGCTACAATAGGGAAAGTTAGCATTTAAAAATTCTGATGAAAAGAATTATAGTACTAATCAGTCATCTTCAATATCTTGTGACAATCATTTCTTTTGACATAGCCTTTGTGAATAACTGTTACCTATAAATTCTCACGATTTGCAAAACTTAACCCTGGTCAAATGGTAATTCCTTGATATAAAGTTAAGATACAGTTTGGGAAATAATAAAGTGACCTCATAACCAGATGTATCCTAACTAAAGACAAGTATGCCTATATTCTGGAGGGGGTCTATGTATACAAATCAAGTTGACTCAATTCTCATAAAATAATTGATTTTTAAATCCATTTAAATTTAATTTTCGCATGGGTATAATGTAACAACTGAATAGTTGTATTTTTCCATTTGGTATTTTAGCGTAGATACAACCTGATAAAGGGAGAAAAATAAAGATGATTTGACACCTCATCAATCAATTACTATTTAAGTTCTCACTAAATGCAGTGTACTGCACTAATTTCACCCATGGCTTCAGATCCTGAAACAAGAATGCACTCCTCAGAATACCAATGAAGGTAATGACTTTATTAAGGATTATTATATGAACAGCAAAAAAATCTTCACCTTTTGAAATACTTCATATTTTTAAAAGACTTACGTTTTTGTGCAAAATTAAAGCATATTGTCAAAACATATATTCCTTGATTCTTGTATTTTCTCAATTACCTAGAAATTGTCTTGATTAGTGATACCTCTCAACTTTTAACAGGAAAAGAGGGGCACCTGGGTGGTTCAGTAGGTTAAGCATCTGCCTTGGGCTCAGGTCATGATCTCAGGGTCCTTGGATGGAGCCCCACATTGAGCCCCACATCAGGCTCCACACTCAGCAGGAAATCTGCTTGTCCCTCTCCCTCTGCCCCTCCCCCGACTCCTGCAGGCTCTAGCACTCTCTCTCTCTCTCTCAAATAAAACCTTAAAAAGAAAGAGCAAGAAAATAGTGTATACTTCATTCCATGGAGTGTTCAAGATGCTAGAAAGTTATTTCATTTAATCATATAAAAGATATTACCACTGAATAAGGCTCTTTAGATGTCAACTTTAACACTGGAACTACATCTAATATTATTTGAGGGCTTTGGGTCTTTGTTTTATTTTGGAAAGTCTGCAAGTTAATCATAAATTACTTTTAAAATTTCAAAATAGCAATGTATGGGAAAACAACAACAATGTATCTAAATCAACATCTGTCCTATAGGTAAAATTGAAAATGTAACTGTATACTTGTTAGAGTGACCCAGTATGCTACTGGTAACCAGGAAATGAAAACACAGTAGCGATTTTAAACATTTGTGGGATTTGCCTGTGTCCCCCTATAGATCAGTGTTATTGCAAAAAAAAAAAGTTACTTCTGTTACATCACCTAACATAAACATCAATGGTCAAAAGCAGCCCCTGGGGCATCTGGGTGGCTCAGTTGGGTAAGCATCTGCCTTTGGCTCAGGTCACGATCCTGGGGCCCTGGAATGGAGCCCTGGGTGGGGCTCCCTGCTCAGTGGGGAGTCTGCTTCTCCCTCTCCCTCTGCCCCTCCCCCTGCTTGTGCTCTCTCTCTCTCTCTCTCTCTCTCCCCCTCTCAAATAAATAAAATCATTAAAAAAAAAAAAAAAAGAAAGAAAGAAACAGCCCCAGATACCCTGAATCCAGGAGATCCAGAGACCCAGGATTCTAGGAACCTTCTGGAATCCAGAAATGTATATCCAAAACAAAACTTTTGAAAAATACCAAAGAGTTAAAATGAGAATAGATGTTCACTCACCATCAGGGAAATACAAATCAAAACCACAATGAGATACCACTTCACACCTGTCAGTACGGCTAAATTTAACAACACAAGAAACGACAGATGTTGGCGGGGATGCAGAGAAAGGGGAACGCTCCTACACTGTTGGTGGAAATGCAAGCTGGTACAGCCACTCTGGAAAACAGTATGGAGTTTCCTCAAAAAGTTGAAAATAGAGCTACCCTATGACCCAGCAATTGTACTACTAGGTATTTATCCCCAAAGATACAAATGTAGTGATCCAATGGGGCACCTGAACCCTAGTGTTTGTAGGAGCAATGTCTACAATAGCCAAACTAGGGAAAGAGCCCAGATGTCCATTGACAGATGAATGGATAAAGAAGATGTAGTGTGTGTACACACACACACACACACACACACACACACACACACACAATGGAATACTACTCAGCCATCAAAAAGAATGAAATCTTGCCAAATATAACGACGTGGATGGAGTTAGTATTATGCTAAGTGAAATAAGTCAGAGAAAGACAAATACCATATGATTTCACTCATAGGTGGAATTTAAGAAACAAAACAGATGCACACATGTGAAGGGAGAAAAAAAGAAAAAAAAGGAGAGAGGGAAGCAATCCATAAGACTTAACTGAGAACAAACTGAAGATTGATGGAGGGAGGTGGGTGGGGGATGGGCTAGATGGGTGATGGGCATCAAGGAGGGCACTTGTTGTGATGGCACTGGGTGTTCTGTGTAAGTGATGAATCACTGAATTCTACTCCTGAAACCAATATTACACAATATGTTAACTAACAAAATTTTAAAAAATGAGAGAGACTGGCATGAAGAGTTAAGAATACTCAAAGGGAACAAGAGTGAAATGTGAACAAGTTAGGACTAATCAAGGAAAGTCTGGATAAATTCTAAGTATGCTGAAACACCAGTTACCCAAGGCTCGGTTTAAGGATTCTCCATGACCTGATACATGAGTTTATCAGGATCTTCAAGATCGTAAGGTTTAGGGCGCCTGGGTGGCTCAGTTGGTTAGGCGACTGCCTTCAGCTCAGGTCATGATCCTGGAGTCCCAGGATCGAGTCCCACATCGGGCTCCCTGCTCGGCAGGGAGTCTGCTTCTCCCTCTGACCCTCCCCCCTCTCGTGTGCTCTCTCTCTCTCTCTCATTCTCGCTCTCTCAAATAAATAAATAAATAAAATCTTTAAAAAAAAAAAAAAGATCGTAAGGTTTATACAGACATCCCCAAACCCACTCAACACTGCTTCTTTGCCCCTACCCCCACTCAAATCCCAAATCACATTCACACCATATTCAAGAACTATATAAAATCTCTTGCATTTGACTAAAGAAACTAGTTGTTTCATGCCTTTGCGCTATGATCTGTCCTCCAAGTTTAAAGTTCTGGCAAACTGATGCTCATTCTTCAATAGTCTCCAAAAACTCCCCACTCCTGATTTTCAGATGCACCCCACACCCCTGTAACCTGCATCTACCTTTTTCTTATACCCAGTATCCCATGGTTACAATTACGACTGCCTCCCCTACTACCTCCTGAACTCTTAGGTCACATGTATTGACCCCATCTCCCTTCAGAGCGCAGGTGCCAGAAGTCACTCCATGCATGACAGGAGACTGAATGAGCACATGTTCCAAAAACCCATGGGGAATCTCACTGGACTATTAAATGGAAAGGAAAGTATCCCCGCTCACCGTCCCAAGTACGCACCGAACCCCTCGGTATCTCGACCAGTAACACATTGACACACACAGAGGGAGGCTGGAGGAAGTCAGCGAGGGGACGTGGCCGCGGATGGCCAGCGCGCCGGACTCTGGCAACCCGAGGCTCCTCCCCGCCCCGTCCTTGCTGTGTCCGCTTCGCCCAGCGTCCCTACACCGGGACTGTCGCAAGGACACAGCGCTGGGAGAGGGAGGCGCTCACGACCGTCTGCACGGCGGACGAGCCGGGGACGGCCTCTGTGCAGGCCCTAAGATTCCGGGGCAGGTGGGAGGTCTGCCGTGCTGCAGCCGCCGGACAAGCCGGCCACGGAGTCCCCATGGAGTCCCCGTGCTGAACCAGGCACCTACCGAGCTGGGCGGTCCGCTCCGTCCTCCGTCTCCCGGCGCTCCAGGACCCGGGGAGCAGTGCCGGCAGCTCCGGGGCTTCCAGACCCACAGAGGTAAGCACACACACCGCACCAGGGCCCAGCTGCGCACGCAGCATAAACCGCATCACGACGCCGCCCGGGGAACAACGGCGTGCGGGCAGCTGGGCCGGCACGAGGGGCCCCGACGCGCCGCTCCGGGGGCAGACTGCAGGCTGGAGCCACGGGCCCGAGGGCGGCAGCGCCCACCACGGGGACCCCGGGTGCCTGCACACTGTGTACTCAGTGCACCCCTCCGGCACGGCCGCTGAGGTTGGGCTGGGCCGGGTTTGCGCCCGCGGGCCCCCTCACTCTTCCCCGGCCCCCCGCGCCCCTTACAGGCCTTCGTGTCGGGCGTGCCGCCAGCGCGCGTGCGCACTTCACTCCCGGCGCTGGCTGTCTGGAAGCCCCGCCCCTGCTCCGAGTTCCAGCCACAGACCTCCTCCGCCCCGCCCCCCCGCCCCCGCCCCCGGCCGGCCGGGCGGGGCCTGTGGGGTCAGGTGCCCCCACTAACTGGTTCTGATTGGGGCTTTAGACGTGGAGGGCTCCAGCAGCTGTGAGGATTGCTTGCTAGGTGGTGGGCGGAGCCTGGGAGGAGGGGCCCCTAGCACCTGGCCGGCAGGTGCTTCCGGTTCCCGCGCGTCCGCGCTGGAGAAGCCCCGGGTCCTGCGGAAGCTGGCTTCTTCCGGAAGTGCGTCCTGCTGCAGCGCCTCGGGCCTGACCGTCCTTCTGGCCGCTCGGCGCATCCGCGCCCATCCTCCCCGGGCCCGCCGTCAGGACGCGCTCGCGCCGGCAGCCACGTACGGCGCCCCGTGTGCCTTCCCGGGAGGGACAGCCCCGGCCCTGCGGCTCCTTCCCGCGCTCATCCGGCGACACTGTGTCCAGACGGGGAAGCCGGGGGCCGGAGCCGGCTGGGCCTTCGCGCAGGTGCCCGGGGAGCGGGATGCCCTGCGGCGGCTCTCGCGCTCTTCCCGCAGAGGCCGAGGGGCGCTCCCGGGGTGCCTCGCGGACCCTCTCGGCTGCCAGGACGGACACCTGCCGCAGGGTGCACCTGCCTGGGGCCCGCTCCTTCTCCTTCTCGTCTTTTCTTTCCTTTTTCGTATTTGTGTGGGAAAAAAATGATGGAGCACAGATTTCGATGGCTTCCTAAGAAAGGATGTATGGAGGCTAAATGGAGCCTTGCTTCTCTGCAAAAGGTCCAGTCGGTCTTTACTCACATTTAAATAATAGTTTTCGTTGAATAAAATACCTTTTTGGAAATAGTTGTCCTTCAAGAATTTGAAGCTATTTCTTTTTTAATGTTGCAGCTTCCAGTGCAGAGTTGACCTCTGGAGCCAGTTTGATTCTCGATTCTTTCCATGTAGGCTGCTTGTTCTCTCTCTGGAAAATTTTGAGAATATTTCTTTTTCCTCAGGGCTCTGACATTTACCTCCCATGTGCCTGGGTGATCGTTTTATGCACTGTGCTTGTCCTCAATGGGCCCTTTTAATCTAAAAATTCAGAATGTTTTAATTATTTCTTTGCCGAGTTTTGCTCTGTGTCCGCTGTTTTCTCTCTTGGAAGGCCTATCATTCACATGTTTCACCTCCTAGAATTAGCTTTTAACTTTTATATTTTATCTTTTCCATCTGCAAATATACATGAATATATTCTATTCTGTGGAAAAACTCCACAACCTTACTCATTAACTGTTTACTTGAAATCTATTTTTTTTTAATGTGTACAATAGGGGCGCCTGGGTGGCTCATTCGGTTAACCGTCTGCCTTCAGCTCAGGTCATGATCTCGGGGTCCTGGGATGGATCCTCCAGTCGGGCTCCCTGCTCAGCGGGGAGTCTGCTTCTCCCTCTGCCCCTCCCCCCTCCGCTCGTGATCTCTCTCGCGCGCTCATGCTCTTTCTCTCTCAAATAAATAAAATCTTAAAAAAAAAAAAGAAATAGTTAATGTTAAATGAGGTCATAAGGGTAGGGCCCTGACCTGATAGGCTTAGTGTCCTTAGAAGAAGAGACCAGAGACCTTGCTTCCTCTCTCTCTCAAATAAATAAATAAAATCATTAATAAAGTAAAATGTGTATATTTTTAGTTCCAAAAGTTTATTTTTGCTCTCTGTTGCTGTTTCAAATAGCATCCTATTCTTATTTTAGAGTTAAAATAATCTCCTTTTATTTCACCAAATAATGAAAAATGCAGGTGTTTCTGCTTCCTTAGTCTGGAAACTGGGCATGAGGCATGTGGCAAAATCTGCACTATCATGGTAATTTTTTTGTAAATCTGCAACTGTTATAATAAAATTTATTTAAGATAGTGAAATAATCTCTTTTTACTTGTGAGTTTATATGTACATAATATATTCATAAACTATGTATGTTGAATTAGTATCATTGAACATAGTTAGGAAAGGGATAAACACAAGTGGCCAGTCCACTCTCCTTACCTGGAAACATCTGATACTCAATTTTAATTCATCTTCTCTGTGGATCTGTGATAATGACTGTCACTGGATTGCCTTAAACCCAAGCACAGCCTCTTCTGTGAATGATAATGTAGGGAGGGCACGAATCAGAGTACTGAAGAGAGCCATAGTCCATGGATGGGCCACACCAGGGCATGGTAAACCTACCGTAGCATGTTGTAAATTAAATAATGAGAATTCTGTAGAAGCTGGAAATCCAAGCCAGAAGTTGCTAGATGGACCAAAAATATCCAGAGATTTTTTTTTTAAGGGGGGGGGGGGTGCAGAAAAGTCCAGATTATTGGGTAATAGTATTACATCTTGGGTGGGCATTTAATATAATTTCACTAAAATTCCAGGGTTAGGGGGCGCCTGGGTGGCGCAACTGGCTAAGCGGCCGACTCTTGATTCAGGCTCAGGTCATGATCTCAGGGTCCTGGGACTGAGCCCAGCCTCAGCCTCTGCGCTCAGCACAGAGTCTGCTTCAGATTCTCTCTCTCTCTCTCCCTTCCCCCCACCCCCATCCTCTCTCTCTCTTTCAAATAAGTAAATGAATAAATCTTTAAAAAATAATAAAATTTCAGAGGCACCTGGGTGGGTCAGTCGGTTAAGTGTCTGCCTTCGGCTCAGGTCATGATCTCTCGGGGTCCTGGGATCGAGCCCCGCATTGGGCTCCCTGCTCAGTGGGGGATCTGCTTCTCCCTCTGCCTCTGCCCCTCCCCCTACTCATGTTTGCTGTCTCTCTCTCTCAAATAAATGAATAAAGTCTTTTTAAAAAATAAAATAAATTAAAATTTCAGGGTCAAGATGACCTTGCTGTGCTAAAGTGTTGTAACACTCAGTTCTTGTAATAAACTTTTTGAGGATAATGACTGTCTTCTATTTCTTTTATATGATTTCTCCTGTGCTTGAGACTGAGTTTACAACAAAACGGATATATTAAAAATCCTTCTGAGCGATAAATGAAGAAAATGTTCCTAAAATTAAGAATGTGCTGTGTACTTGTCCTGCCCTGACCGTAGCTGAATATCCTGTCTCCCCAGTTTTTGCTAGGAGCACCTCCATCCAATGAAAGGACACATGCACCAATGACTTCTGGAAGTATTTTTTTTTACTGGCAACTGAAAACTGTCTCACTAATATCCAATAAAAAATTATTCTTACACAAGCAGTACAAAATAATATCCTCAGAATGACTTGATACATTAGCCTAGAATAGCCAGGAGCGCAACAATCCAATAGCAATTTCAACTCTCTTTCATCTTAAAACAAAGAAAGTCCAATGTTTTATTGTGACGCTGACCAGAATTCCAAAAGGCACATTTGGCACCACTGTATAAAATAGGAAGGATTCCTAAAGATACATTCTATTTAACTTTTTAAAATTTAACTTTTAATTATCAGATACTTCTGTTCTAGATTCAACTTTGCAGTTTCATGATGCATTTTGCTGTATCATACCCTTTGATTACCTCCATGATTCCAATCTTCTGTCCCTTTACTCCAGAAGTTTGTTCTCTCCTTCATTCTGTCAATATACATATGCACATATGTCACAGATCAAGACCCTTTGTTTACCACCAATCACTCCCATCATTTCACATCCACCAAACCATCCTCTTCCCTTATATTCACACCTAAACTCCTATTTTCTTCATTTGGAGAATCTATCTGCATTAGTTGTCTCAACAGAGGTTAAGATTTTGATTGATCAAAGATAGAACACATTCTTTTCACAGTGTAAGACCATAAAAGTCCTAAAGAATATGTTTTGTTCCTCATATGGTTATATTTAAAGTAAGGTGAAAAAAATAAAGTAAGGTAAAGAAAAAACAAGTAAGGTGAAGGAACTAAGGCATTGTTTTCAACATATGATATACTTAATACCTGGCAAGTTATAAATGTATGAAGGAATCTTTATAATCCCAGCATATGTTGGTACTAAGTTACTGTATATATGTTCTGCCCTAGGCCATAGTTAATGTTCCTAATCCCTGTTTTTCTCTAAGATATACCTTAATATGCAGTAATTCAGGAAAATTCTAAATCTGGAAGAAAATATGACCATATATGTATGGCCATTTGACCCACTGGCCAAGGTAATTTATGAAAGAAGAGTTTTTTGAAATAACTTATAAGGCACTAAAGAATTATGAAGTAGGATGGGATTCTACGTGGTCATATTTCTTTATGCCACTGACTAAATTATCCCCAGAATCTTCCATCCCAAATCTCACCAGCTGTGGAACTGCTGGAATCAGCTGCTACCAAGAGTTCAGCCCCCTGCTGGTGTCTAAGAAATCGGTCCTCAAAGGAATGGTAGGTCGTAAATGGCTCTTTTTAGCTTTAGTTCTAGCCTCATCTTCAGGGATTTTTAGGAGTTGAGTCATTATTTCCCTCTCTCCGCACTCAGAGACACATCTGCTACTCATCAGTCAGAATTGGTCACATTGAAACTGAGGGTTCAGAACTGCCCACAAAGAAGCAAGTCATTCCTGGCAAATTCAAAGACAAAAAAAGTAGCAGAATTTTAAGCAGAAACAAATATCATTGACGAAGTTCTCCTCATGGGGCAGCTCTCAGGAATAGTTTCCTATATCAAACATGTACAACAACTTTATTAAACATAAATAATTCCTATAACTTTTACATTATCTAATATGATTTACTGTGTGAAGTTCTGTAAATATGCGAGAGACTCTGGAAGTTCCAACAAAGATAAAACACATTATTGGTAACAATTATTTACAGTATGAGCATACAGAGTTAAAAATCATCAGTATAAATGATGGTGTGAGCATTTCAAGAAGGGAGTGAGTCAAGTCTCCCACGGGCTCAGTGTCAACCATAAAACATGGCTTTCTGTATAAAATGACATTTAATAGTCAGAGCTATCCCAAGACGTAAGAACACTGTACCATTTTGTACACGTGGAAGTAGTTTTAGAGAGGCTAAGTTAGCCCTGGACAAGTCAGTACAGTTGATTCTCATTATTCATAGTTGTTATGTTCTAGAAAGATCCTGTGGCCACTTAGCAAATCAGGAACTCTTCCTTGCTCCTAGGGGAAATATAGGTTTATGTTCCTGCAAGCCTCTGGCCACAATGTTTTTATTGACTGACCAATACTTAACTTTGTTTTGTAAGTGTTTCTGTTTAAAGATAACTTATTTAACATATATTGTTGATATGTTAACAATGAATTCATGGCAAACAAGGACTCATGCTTGAATGAAGCTTATCTAACACATGTATTTTCTCTGTAAGGTACATGACAGCCTTCTTGCACTTAAGAATACTAGCCACCGTTTCGGCTCTATGCTCAGGGCCAAACAGAGAAGTTACCAACAAAAAACACAAAATGATAAAGACACGGCACTAAAGAGACCACAAAAAGGACAGCTGTTTACACTATGAGAGCTGAAATAAGACAAATTGTCAACTTGTTCACTGTCAACTAGGAACATGCTCTTTGGGCAGCTCAAATATTTCACCACCCTGCACGTGTCTGGGAGCGACTGGGAAAGTGTCTTGAGAATTGACTTTGAGGTAACAAATAAATTTTAGCATATAGGCAAATTTGCAAACACAGAATCTATAAATAATGATGATGACTGTATTTGATATTCTATCTTTTGAATACCAATGCATGCCCACTGTCTGTGTTCCTTGTCTCTTTCTCTTGGTTATAAGAGTAATGCATTCCCATGCAGAAAAAGAGCCATACAAAAAATTTTGTCCAAACAATTTTTAATCAATGAAAATCATATCATCATAAGTTAATGTCATCTTTCTCTATGTACATAACTATGTGCATATCTACATAATGCCTGTGAAAACAACATCCTGCTTTAATAATTCTGGAGAAGGGTAATTGTAGACCTCTTTCCCTTAAGTATTAAGTATACTTAAACATCATCATTTTAAATGCCTAACATATTTTCACTTGTCTCCTACTGATGGACATATAAGTCACTTCTAATATGTGTCCATTTATCTATTAATGTTTATCTATTTATCCTGAACTGTGCTGAAAATTCTCAACACATCTCTGTGTATATGTCTGATTATTTTTGCAACAATTTCTTTTTTTTTTAAGGTCTTATTTATTTGAGAGAGAGACAGAGAGCACAAGTGGGGGAGGGGCCAAGGGAGAGGGAGAAGCCACTCCCCCCCACTCAGTGGGGTGCTCAAAGCGGGGCTCAAACCCAGGACCCCAAGATCATGACCGGCACTGAAATCACACTTCACCAACTGAGCCACCCAGGCGTCCCTAGTTTTGCAACAATCTCTTAAAAGTACAAGTCAGATTTAAATGCCTATTAAACTGCACTTGAGACATGGTTTCTCTAGTTTCAGCCACGTTCTATTTGCTGTGCCATCGGCTGCAATGTCATTTTTCCTTTTCTGTTCGTTTGTTTGTTTGTTTGTTTGTTTGTTTAAAACCTAGGCCTAAGAATCTTAATGATTAAAGATTTATTTATTTATTTGAGAGAGACAGAGAGAGCAGGGGGAGGGACAGAGGGAGAAGGAGAAGCAGGCTCCCTGCTAAGTGTGGAACCTGACACAGGGCTTGATCCCAGGACCCTGAGATTGTGACCTGAGCCAAAATCAAGAGTCAGATGCTCAACCGACTGAGCCACCCAGGTGTCCCTCAATTTTCCTTTTAATTTGATGTCAGGACTCCTTACCTAAGTGAACACCATACTCTGTCGCTGTGGGCAAAGAGATGATCACATCTCATGATTCACAACCAAATGTCCATAGGTGACATGGTACTAAAAAATAAGCATCTGAAGAATTGCAAGAATATTTAAGTTAAGGAGCCAGTACTGATGGATTGTGAGAAGGCGACAGTGGTGGTCGCATCATTTTTGAATCTCTCCAAATCCCCACATACAAAGCAGTCACAGAATCCAGATGACAAAATCAAAACTCTGTGGAGAACACAGCAAAACACATTCTCAGCTACAAGCCCTGAGTGTTAGTAGCAACTGCACGGGAAAAAGAGGAAACCAACCAAGGAGGACGATGGACCTGAAACAGAAGAATCTGACAATAGCAACGAGTATTTGCTAGAAAACACATCGGGTCCATCTGGGCCCACCGTAACATGGGAAAGGGGACGTCCGCTTCAACACGGGCTTCCCCCTCTTCTTTTAGAGGATAGGATCTAATACTGAGGAAAGTCTGCTGGAAGTGGGATCCAAATTGAACAAGCTAGGATAGTGGAGGAGGAAGAAAGAGACTGTCCAGGGGGAAAAGGGGGGCATGGGTGGGAGTGAAGCAGAGCTCAGCCTTCTCACCATAAAGCCCCCACATTTCTGAGCACGATACAGAACAACGGAAGTTCTGTGAAGCTAACAAAGCTTCCCGGAAACACATCGCCTTCCAAAGTTCAGCAAAACTGATATCACATCAGAAAGAACAACAGAAATGCATAAGCTTAAATCCCATACATATTATCATAAAAATAAAGGACAAGAGACAACAAGGCGCTCCTAGCAATAAGCACACCCAGCACCCAGACAAACACGCTCAAAAATGAAACTCAAAGTGTAACTATTATTTCAAAATGAGCTAAATTACAATTTACAAACTCATTATGAGATGGCAGGACACAGGACATAACTAGATATAAAAGAAAAATGATCACTTTAGGCGGAAAGAATAAAATAGAAGGAACACAGGAATGAATACATCAGAAAATGTAGAAAAAAATTAAAATGAGAACATGTTTTAAAAACAAAGAAAGTGATAAAAATTATGTGAAAGGTACAAATACTGATGGTAGACAAAAACAATTCAACATACAGAAAACAGAAGTCTCTGAGGAAAGAAGCTAAAGAAAATAAATAGTAGGCAATATAATTTAATAAAAATCTCTTGAAATAAAAAAAGAAACTATATATTGAAAGGATACACCACATATCTGAGAATACTTGACCTGGCCAGGAAAAAAAAGCAAAATATATTCTACTAAATTTGTTTTAATTTAAAGAATAAGAAAAAAAAAAAGATTCTGGGGGTGAGAGCATGTGACTTCTAAAAGAAAGACAATGAGTTGGTTATCATCAAATTTTTCATTGGTATCACTTTATGCCGCAAGAAAACTGGAGTAGCAGATTTTAGATTCTTGGGGGTTGGGAGGGGCAAAAACATGAGTCCCTGGCATCATACCCAGCAAATTACTTTAATATGAAGAGCACAGAATAACGGTATCTTCCTGCCAGAATTCAGGAAACATTGTTGCAAAGCACTCTTCCTGAGAACGCTGAGCGGATGCGCCCCAGACAACCCAAACAACTAGAAGAGTCAGTGACACAAATGTTAGTGATAAATATTAAACATATAGTTTAATATGTTTAAGAACAAAGAAGGTTCCAAGGGAAAGAGGTTGTGCATAATGGTGATATTCACAGCTAAGGTAGCTCATGAGGACCACTTAGAAGCATTTCTTTGCAACTCTCTTTCCAAGGATTTCACCTGGGTAGCTTCAATTTGGCCACTCATGGCCAGGAGATTGGCAAATGCTACAAATTGTTTTTGTTTTGGTTTGGTTGGTTTTCAGAAAGGTGGTTGGTCAACATTTACTGTCTTGGTCTGCCCTGGCTGGGTTCATAGCAAAATACCCCAGTTCGGGGGGCTTAAACGAAAGATATTTATTCTCCCAGCTCTGGGAAAGTGCAGCTAAGGCGTCCACAGGGTTAGCACCTGGTGAGGTCTCTCTCATTGAGGGACTGACCGCCACCCGCTTCTCATGTGCTGGCATCATCTTTCCTCAGTGAGAGAAAAAACGAAGGCGAGAGGGAGGGTGTGAGGGAGGGAGAAAGGGATATCGTATTGTTCTGGAATATTTTCTTACAAGGACTGTACCATAAATATTAACCTGCAAAACCCAAAGTCTATGGAAAACTGTACAGATAATAATATCATGTAGGCAAAGAACTAAATACTTACCTAAAGCATACATTAAATTGAAATTTTAAAATGGTGAGTTTAATCTATGGTGTCTAGGAATGCATGCATGGATCAAACACACACACACACATACACACACACACACACACAAACACACACACAAAAGTGATTACTATAAAAATCAGGATACTGGTTATGTGTGGGGAGTAATTAGAATGGGTCACAGGAAAGAGCCTTCTAGAGGGACTGGCAGTTAATTTCTTGACTTTTTGGCTTCACCATACAGTTGATTGGTGTGGTTTTGTGTATTTTTGTTTTATCTTACAATAAATTATTTTTAAAAGAGAGATAATCCTTCCAAGTGTATGACTAATCTCCCAAAAGATATGGGCAAGAATAGGAAGAAATATGAATATCAAACTAGAAACTAATATTTGTTGTAATTATATACTTTAAATATAAAATGTAATTATTGAATTAAAATCTGTAAATGACTCTTACAATATGCCCAAACAATTACCTAAAGTGTAATTACCTAAAGATTTTTTTAATACAATCTTGCCAAATAGTAATTTAACTGAATTTCATTAATTTTTTTGCTGATTTGACTGAATTAATTATTACTGGCATATTTGAGACAAAGACTCAAGCACTTGACTAAATTGCCTTCAATAACATTGTCTACACTCTGTTTTTTTTAAATGAATCACTACAGGAATTAATATGATAGCACATATAAAACTCTCTAACAGGTAGGGCGCCTGGGTGGCTCAGTTGGTTAAGCGACTGCCTTCGGCTCAGGTCATGATCCCGGAGTCCCGGGATCGAGTCCCACATCGGGCTCCCTGCTCAGCGGGGGGTCTGCTTCTCCCTCTGACCCTCTTCCCGCTCGTGCTCTCTGTCTCTCATTCTCTCTCTCTCTCAAATAAATAAATAAAATCTTTAAAAAAAAAAAAAAAAAACAACTCTCTAACAGGTAAAGAGCCCCTACTGTAAGAAAAGTTCTCCTCACAAAGATCATCAAGTAAACTCGACCTACAGTTCTTTAACCAGGTTTATCCAAGAGTAGAGAGTAGGCTGCAAGGGTGGCCATCCTGATGTCCGAGGAGAATGTTTCCATCTGCATGGTGATTTATTAACTGGTACATTGGTCAAGTCAAACAGGAATTAGTGTGTGTACCTCCCTCTCATTCCCCCACCCCTCTCCATCCCCATCTCCACCTTTAACGGTCCCACTGCCACACACTGAAGGAAGTTGAAGTCTCAAGGTGTGTTTTGTAGGATTGAGAAAGGAAAGCCAGGTCACTGAGCCAGAGTGCTAGAAAGGAAAAGTGTCTTGGTCTGAGACTGTTAGCATCAAGTAGAGCCTGAAGGCGCCAGGTTAACAGCTTTGGACCCTCATTAGGGAATCTGCCAATGCCCTGATGGAGGTAA
Source organism: Phoca vitulina (assembly GCF_004348235.1). Classification (NCBI taxonomy): domain Eukaryota; kingdom Metazoa; phylum Chordata; class Mammalia; order Carnivora; family Phocidae; genus Phoca; species Phoca vitulina. Next base: position 2,332,730 of record NW_022589741.1, on the reverse strand, counting down.
GGAAGCTATTAACAAGGATTGTTCTATCTCAGGATAAACTGGTTGTGGAATCTTGCAAGTTCTCCAATGGTCTTACTATTTGAAGCAATGTATACAATTCTGAGCTCTCCAAAGATTTAGGACTTTACATTATTGTGGAGATTTTATCAAATTTAGCCTACATTTTTCTTCCAAATTTCTATTCATTACATCCTGTGATGGTCCCCATTCTTGGATACCAAAAATTCATTCTTTCCTTGTAGCTTTGACTTTTAAATAGTTTACCACCACTTAGTGATTGCTTATTCGTGCTGTGTGTTTACTTAGCTCTGCTTCTTCTAAGTCATTCTCATTATTGCCTTAATCATGGTGGTTATGCTTCTGTGAATCACCTTCCTACCAATGACACCACTGGTAGTAAAGAGCCAGATCTCGGGGATAATTATTATTTTGCATTTATATTATTATTACTTTGCACTTATATAGCCTCCTTCTTCATCCGATGCTTTATTCACAACACGCCCTTTCTGGAGATTCCCGCCAAGCATATTAAAGAAATCAGAGCGTTGTACAAAGAGATGCAAGGAGAGATTTCATGGATCATTTCACTCCATTCCTTTATTTTCAGATGTGGAAACTGAGTTCGAGAAAGAATGACTGAATTGCCCAAAGGCCCTGGTTTGTAGCAGAGTCAAAATTAAAGAACATTTTTCTTGACTTAGCCATCACAAGTTAATTTTTGATAGAAGGCAAGATATAAGTGCCTTAATGAATGAATCAGTTAATTAATAAACTATGATTCATAATCTACAGTAAAATCTATATAATTGTAGTTACTGCTTGATGAATAACTCTTATTAACACGACATCCTCTGAGGTAACACCTGTTACCTGAATTCGTTGTCCCAGGGCGCCAGAGGCTTGACAGATGAATTCGCCCAGGGAGAAACATGTATGCGTACCTTGTGTAAGGATGTGGGCAGCATGGAGAGTCCCTCACATTAAGGATGGACAGAGCAAGTTCCTTCTGTTGTCCCACAGCACCCTGTCCTGTGCTGGTCTCTCCAGTGTTGCCTTCCTGTGAGAGCTCTTAATACTCGGTTAGTCTGGCTATGCATCAGTTCCCAAATTTTAGATTTTCAGTGCCTTTTTCGATGCCTTCAATATGTTACTCAGAAGCGCTTGCTTTGTTTCTGAACTTTGTAAGGGATTTCCTTTCTTCTTTGTGCAACTTGCTGCAACATTTTCCTAGCAAGCAGGCTTTTATTTAAAAGTAAAAATTTACTGAAAGGTCAAATTCCTCACTGGGGCTCAAGTTAGAAACAATTTATCATTGGGCAAAATTATAATGTCATGTAGTGTAACACCTTTAAACTTGGACTTGGTTGCAACAGCTAAAAGAGAATCTCTGGTTAATTACTTCATGTCTTGAAATAGTAAGCATAAAAATAATACTGTAAATGTTGCTTTTTAAATTTAGAAATGAGAGGAGATATACTGGATCTACTTAAGAGTAAAATGGTAACAGTTCATCAAATGCATTATTTTGGGAAACAATACTTGATTCGTCTGTTGGAGCATTTTGGGTGCTGAAAGCCAAAAACTTATTAACTAAGCAATTAGAATTGGTATTTATTAGATACGTATTGTGTAGTTAACTCTTTGGTAAATTCTGTGGATCAGCAAAAGAGATGTAGGATATAATTTATAACCTAAAGGTGTTTACAGTCTAACTGGAAAAAAAAAAAAAAAACAAACTAACATACCTGAAACAATTAAAGGGGAACTAAATAGTAAGATGATACATTGAATTGAACTTCATGGATTGAAATATGGGAGAGATTTATGGAATGGGTAAGATTTGAGCTATGTCCCTAACATATGGATGGCATTTACATATTTAGGTAGGATGGAGATGCCAGATAAAGAAGATTCTACAAAAAAAAAAAAAAAAAATGAGGAGGAGAGAGAAGCATGTTGTATGTTGGAAATAGTGAGATGCCACACCTCACTGAGCCTGCATTTCCTAGAATAATAGGAAATTATTTATTTGTGCCCTTGAAAGCATACTAATGACTTAGAGAATTCCAGGAACTCTTGTATCCTCAGCACCTGGCTGCTCAAAAAATACTCACTGAGTTCAAGTGAGCTAAGAGATGTGTTACAGAAAATGAAACAGAGAGTCAGAAGGTCAGGGTATTTGAATAAGACCTCACTTCTGGTGAACTGCACACCATCACTCTCATCTCCAGAACCAGAAAGATGCAGATGGTGGAAGTCATTTGTAAGTTTCCTCACCCAAAATCCACACAAAGCTTGCTGTCAAGTTTCTGTTGAAGGCAATATGTAGAGAGAGAAAGTTAAACCCCTTAGAGATTTCGAAAGGAAGGGAACCTTGTCAAATGAGCAGCCATGGCTCCGCCTTGACTTTCCGTATGGTCCACAGTACAAAGAGGCTGAGCATCTTCTCGGACTGAGGGTTCAAGCTCCATCAGCAGCTTTTCTCTCAAGGAAAATAGGTAAAAAATACTGCAGCTCAACTAGCGTGTGCTAAGTTAATGGGATGACCTGGGAAAAGACGTCCAGTCTAATGGACCACTGTCGGCCCGAGGACCATACTGTTCATGCCCATCACAGTGTGGAGGGGCAAACCACACATTGTAAACCTTTATTTACATGTCTTCTCAAGGAAATCCACGTGTGTTGATGAAAAGTGGAAAGTGCTCTTCCAACATCAGCTAATTGCTCCCTAGCCTTCCAGACATCCAGCTTTATCAAAACATGGCAGAATGGGACAAATACCATGGTTTCCAGATCCCTTCACATTTTCACGATGAACATCAGGCTAATAAACTGAATTTCTCAATTTATAGCCACATGAGTTTTCGGTTTTGGTTTTCTTTCATAATGTAGAAAACAGCTTTAAAATATTCATTTTTCTCAAGGTAAATCTCATGTTACTATTTTTATTTCAATTTAGTTGTTCCTTTAAGTTAAGCTTTATCTTTGTTGCACTATAATTGTTTGTAGTTTTATCTATTTTAGCCTAAAATTCATGAATTAATAAACTAATACAACAACTAATGAAGCTGTAACACACTGAAACTTAACAACATCCATATGCTGTCCCGATTAAAGAGTCCGTTCTGTGTTTAGTTTTGATCCTGCTATTTTGATTTTGCTGTATGCACAGGGCCTCATACCAGAAGGTACTCAAAAATATGCATCGAATGAATTACTGAATTCTTGTTCTTAAAAGTAAAGCACAAGGAATGCTTAGTAGAGGATGGAGGCTGTAATTGCCAAGAAAAAAAAAATTAAAATATTGAACTCTTTCATGCATTAGATCACAAGAGGACAAATGTGCTATGTACATTAAATACTTTCAGTGTACATTAAATACTGCGTACTTTAAAATACTTGTAAATACATTAAATACTATCACTTTTTATAGATCTTCCAAGATCCCTATCATCCAGGGAAAGCAGGTATTTCATAGGCCCAAAGAAGGCTACTGACTAAGGTCACAAATTCAGGAGACAGAAGTGTTCAGACTCCTGATTCTAACTTCACTGTTCTCCCCACAATAACATGCTACACTCTCAATTGTTTGGGGCTTCATGGGCTGTAATAACTTGTCCAACAGTCCAGAATTTTGCCTTTTGCAGAATTAATTGATATGAAAGCCAATAGCTTCTGGACTATGAACATTTAACCTGTGACCTGCTTGAGAAGAGAGTCGTTGGCAGTCCTGAACATTTTTTTAATGAGAAATACAAACAAAATTTAGCAAGAAGTGTCATGAGTCAAAAAAAATTCATGAGGTACGTTCATAGATATTTTTGTTTACGTATTCCCTCCTGCAAGAAATGCCAACCTTTGTTTATTTAAAGATGTGCAACTTTCCAGCTTATATCATTTTAAGTCAGACCACATGATGCAGGAGGCAGTACTAGGAAGAACATCTGCAGAGCAGACTTGCCTTCCATGATTAATGTTGTTCCACAGAGATACGTCATAGACAATATACCTGCTAGAAATTCAAATAGCAGCATAAATAAGATATATCCATGGAAGGTTCTGAAAACTGTAAAATAACCCTCCTGTATGTTCCTAAACTTATAATCAGGCATTGTATTTGTCTTGCTATTACAAAGATGTACATCCAGCAGTGAGCAAATATCAAGGAAATAATGAATTGGAAGTGACAAGTGCCTTCAGCCAAAAGTCCAGAGGGAATCGTCATCTTGAAATCATACCCAGCAGAAGGAGCCAAAGAAAGAATGACATGGCAGAAGTACCAGTGTTCATCCAAAAATTAAGCTCAGGGGTTGTATTAGGCCAAGCCAATTGAGCCAGCGATGATCTTTCTTTCATTTTGAATTAATGTGTGTTCAAAAAGAGAAGGCATGCTGGAATATCCTCAACTGGATTAGGGGAAACAAGACAGCTGAATCAGCAGCATAATCAAGAAATATTTGTTAGAGTGATGTGGATTTATTGAGCAAGATAAATACATATGACTCCATCCCAGTAAGAGGTTACAAATTGGGACCGACAGCGCTATCTAGGGAAAAGAAACTGTCAAAAACAAAATATTGACTTAGTGACATTAGCTAGGAGCAGTTTAAACAATTCTGTGTGTACATGAGATTCCTTCCTGCCTTTTGGAAACCTAGAGTCTAAGAAAAATAATAATAGCAGTATTAGAAATACTAGTAATCACTCTCATCATTGGTGGCATTTCCTGAGCTACTGCTGAATGCTTCACGTGCATTGTCTTTTCAGTCTTTACAAAATCCCGGAAAAGTTACTGGTACCTCCATTCTAACGTTGAAGAACTCGCAGCTTAGCTTTAATAACCTGCCCCAGTCTCATAGCTATAGTTGGTGGGTGGCTTCAAAAAATCTCACACCAACGTCTGTGGGCTATTCTACAGTTGCTACCTCCTAAATTAGCCACAAGTATACTGGATTCAAAGAACATTACTCATCCTAGATGGACAGACAGCAATTATACCACAGAAGAGACAAGAGCAATTGCTACATTTATCAATGGAAGTACTATTTACGGTTGCATAGAAAAGGGATGGCTTGGGGCGCCTGGGTGGCTCAGTCGTTAAGCGTCTGCCTTCGGCTCAGGTCGTGATCCCTGGGATCGAGCCCCGCATCGGGCTCCCTGCTCCGTGGGAAGCCTGCTTCTCCCTCTCCCACTCCCCCTGCTTGTGTTCCCTCTCTTGCTGTCTCTCTCTCTGTCAAATAAATAAATAAAATCTTTAAAAAAAGAAAAAGAAAAAGAAAAGGGATGGCTAGCATGTGCATTTAACCCCGATCATAATTGCTACTGTGTGGAAGCGTGACATGTGACTAAATTGCAGCTTCAAGAGATGTAAAATGAAAAACTGGACTCTGTTCTCTCTTTATGCCAGGCCACAAAGACTGCAAACGAGCCAAATAAATCTTAATACAGCCCACCAGTGTTTAATAATTAAAAAGAGTTGTTAAGATAAACTTAATTAATGAATTTCCTACTGATGTCTGTTTATTTAGAAAACTCCAGTCTTTAGCCAACAATAGAAACAACAAATCTAAATTAAGGGCAGGCATAATTTGTTCAGAGTTTCTTCAGTGATGATACATGTGTGGTATAAGCCTCAGTTCAGAAGAATCAAGAGCCATTTCAATAAACACGAAGACACTTCAGGAATTTTCAAAGAATCATAAATGATAAAAGGGGTAACAGCTCATCAGTCCAACCACCTAAATGAACTCCATGAGCCTATGGAACAGAATATGTTATAGGGCCAGATCACTCTTTATTCAGGAGAAAATGAGGAAAAGCCATACTAACACACATATTTATGGGTAAATTTTTCATTGCAATTTCTCTAGGAAGACTGTGAGAGTAGGTAAATTTAGTCAGTTTCAGGGATGGAGAAAGCGAGCCTTGGAGCATCTCAGTGATTTTACAAAACTCGGGTAGCCACTCACGGCAGGCATAGTATTTCAGCTAATTTGTTTTTCTGAGTTAGAGCAATTTGCCTTAAAAATGAAAGAGGAGGAGAAAGTCAAAGAAAACAGCGATGGCAGTTTTAATTTTTGTTTAATCGAACTGCCCATCAGTTGAAATTGTGGAAACCTGAACAGTGGATCAAAATGGCCAGTCTTACTTGGTAACCCGTTTTGGTCCAAACACATCTGTGAGAATCCTGGGAAGGTGCCAGGACTTGCTCTCTCATTGGTGTTATGATAACATGGTGTATGTTTCAAAACCCAGAAACTGATGTTAGAATAATATGTGTGTTTGTATCTACGCCCATGTATGGTTGTGTAACAACAACACTATTCCATCACCACAAAGATACCATCTGTACTCTGCCTTTGAAGTCACGCTCAGCCCAAACCCCCCAACCCATTATGATTCCTAATCCCTGGCAACTAACTAATCTATTTTTCATCTATATGATCTTGTCACTGACAATGTAATATAAATAGTACGTGACCTTTAGAAATCAGCATGATACCCTCGGGATCCACCAAGTTGTTGTGTCTATCAATAGTTCACTCCTTTTTATTGCTGAGTAGTAGTCTATGGTTGGGATGTACTACAGTTCATTTAAACATTCACACCCTGAAGGACATCTAGGTCATTTGCAGTTTGAGGCTCTAACAGATAAAACTGCTATGAACAATCATGTACAGGTGTTAGTGTAGACATAAATTTTCATTTCTCCAGGACAAATGGAGTGCAATTGATAGGTGGTAGGGAAAGTGTATGTTTGGTTTCTAAGAAACTGCCAAACTATTATTCAAACTGGCTGTACCATTTTATATTTGCACCTACAATGTATGAAAGATCCAGTTACTCCACCTCCTCACCAGAAATTGCTACGGTCATTTTTTTTTTTTTAATTTTTAGCTGTTTCAATAGTTGTGTAATGATATCTCCTAATGGTCTTAATTTGCAATTCCCTAATGGTTAGCAATGCTGAACATCGTTTCATGTGCTTATTTGCCATCCGTACATTCTCTTCAGTGAAATGTCTCTTCATGTACTTTGATGATTTTCTAATTAGATTTTTGTTTGTTTTTTTCCATTGTTGACTTTTGAAATTTCTTTACTATATAAAGGTCAACAACAGGAAATATTATTTAGGAATGCGTACACGGGTAGTAAAACTCAAACAAAGTGGAAAATGTTTTCTATACAAGTCTGGAGAGTTGTTAAAGCTAGAGGGGAGGAAGGAAGTTGTAACCGGAAGGGTACAAACACAAGCTCCTGGGTTGCATTCACTGCTCATTCTTGACCCAGGGGTTCCTTTCTTGACACTAATGTTTATTTTATAATAATTTATTAAACTTTCATTTAAATTTTATGCCCTTTCCTTTACATTAATTATGCATTAGAATATTTTTAAAATAGTAACAATAAATACTAAAGGTATGGAGCATTTCTTGTCAGGTATTGTGCCAAATAACTTACGGAATGCATTAGGCTATTTAACCTACCAACCCTACCAACGATCCCAAGATATAAGAACTATTACTATCCCATTTTATAATAAGAAGACTGAGATTCAGAATGGCTAAGTAATTTCTTTAAGACAACATGGCTAGTAGGTGTTATCATTCAAATAAGCAACTACACTCATCTGGTTCCAGTGGTCAAGCTCTTAACCATTATATAATACCAACCACCATATTTATGGAAACAATGGTAACCACTGTTTATTATTTCTTTTTTTAAAGATTTATTTATTTATTTATTTATTTATTTATTTATTTATTTGAGAGAGAGAGAGAGAGAGAGAGAGCAGGAGTGGGAGGGGCAGAGGGAGAGAGAGAATCTCAAGCAGACTGCCAGCTGAGTGCAGAGCCTGATGCGGGGCTCAATCTCATGACCCTGAGATCATGACCTGAGCCAAAACCAAGAGTTGGTTGCTCAACCAACTTAGCCCCTGTTTTATTATTTCAGTTACAACTGGTATTTGGGAATTTGAGCCACTGTATAAACATTGGGATTTATAATTAATACATTATGTTTCAAAGGCTATGGGAAAGCAGTTTTATAGGCAATCTTTTTATTTTAATAATCTCTAATAATCTGGTCTGATGAACTCTAGCTCTTACAATTATAAAAGAAAATAACTATTCTACTACCCTATGTTGCTTCTACTAAATGAATTAAGACCTCATATTCATGCTATTTCCTATTATAGTAAAAAATAAATATCATAAATACCTGTTGTGATCATGTCACATAAAATTGATGGTAAGGGTGCAGAAAGAAGGTTTTGCTTGAAAACTGATAGTGGCATTAGTTGAGAACTTGGTGATGATGCATTTGGTTCTTAAATCTCATCAATAGAAAACCCCCTAACCAGCCTCTACCCAACTATGTTCTTATTGGGTTATGACTGCTTTATTCTACAGGCTCTTCTCCCAGAAATTCAGGAAGATATATATATCAGGTCAATGTTCCAGGCCATGTAGTAGTTCTAGAATTGGGGAGATGAGTAAAACTTTACTCCTACCTTCACAGCCTAGTGAAAAGATAAACTTTTTAAAGTATAATTATAATCAAATGTGAGAAGTGTGATGAACAGGCTATCCACAGGGTTTCATAATATACCAGATGGCTCCTAACTCAGGCTTGAGGGGCTAGAGATGTATTCCAAGGGCAAGAATAATTTAACATATTAAATAACAATCCTAAATAATATGGCAATGGTCTGAACATTTGTGTCCCAGTTTCAAAACTGTGTTCTCAGTTCCAACATTTATGCATTAGCTTGCCCTTATTCCTTCCTAGAAAGAGCGAAGGATCATTTTCCAAATGGATTTCTCCCTCCCCTTCCCCTTCTTCTCTCTTAATCCCTTTACCTATTTTGGCCATCAGATTTGTTTCTTTTAAGTAGTCTAGAAAGGACAAGGAATCTAAATGCTATTTTTCTTTCACATCTGGATATTATAATAAGAAAAGGGATAGAACAAGAATCACCATTAGGGCATAGATGGCTTACTCAAAGTTTATTCATTTTAATAACTAGAGTCAAAAAGAACCAAATCCTCTTGTTAAAACCTGCATTTAGTTCCTGCAGTCCACAAATGTGTGTGCAAAACATATTAATTATACACCTGAGAAAAATATTATTTAAAATTATTTGGCATCTTAGAGATTTGAAATGAAAACAAAAGCACCATAATAATCAAAAACATAATAAACTTGGAGATATTTATCATCATTATGAAAACAACTTCAAGTCACAGGTGCAAATTACGATTGAGCCATGAACTAAATTTATAGAACTCTAAATAGACTAGACATTTCCTTTATAAAAACATGGTACAAATAACACACAGTTTTTATTAATTTATTCACCTTTTCTCCCCCAAATGCTCATGAGACTCTCAAATGAGGAATGGTTTTATTCAAATTCTATTTTTACTTATGAGTGTAACTTAGCTTTGCATAAGTACATTTCTGTCTCTAGCTAACCTAAACACATTTTTGTTGTTGTTTGTTTTGTTAAATATCATTTGAAAAATTTAGTGAAGTATGCTTCAAATTTCAATGTAATAAAACAGTTTGTAATTATCTTACTCTGATTTTTTAATACCTATAACATATTACCATTTTAAAATCAACTTATTCAGGTATACTTTATATTAAAAATGCCTCCATTTTAAGTATATAGTTCAATGAATTTTGGCAAATACAGACACTAACACAACCCATTCCAAAACCCATTTTTATCACCATATAATGTCCCCTCATATTTTTTTGCAGTAAATCTCCTACCTTCAGCCATAAGTAATCACTGATATGCTTCCTATCACCATAGATTAGTTTTGTCACTTTAGAATTGCATATGAATGGAATTACAATATCCAATTGTGACAATCTGTTTTTGTGACAATTTGTTTTTGTCTCCAGATAATGATTTTGAGGTTTGTTCATGTTGTGGCATGCATTTATGTATCACTGAGTAGTATTTCACTGAATGGATTAAACCACATTTTGTTTATCCACTCATCTGTTACTGGACATGTAGATTATTTTCATGTTTTGGTTATTAGAAATAAAGCTACTATTAAATTCATGGGCAAGTTTTTGTGCAGATAGGTGTTTTCATCCCTCTGGGTAAATATCTATGAAGGATGTTGCTAGATCAAAAGGTAAGTGTTTATCTTTACAAGAAATTGTAAATAAGTCAGTCAGAGAAAGACAAATACCATATGATCTCACTCATATGAGGAATTTAAGAAACAAAACAGATGAATATATGGGAAGGGTAAAAAAGAGAGAGAGAGGGAAGCAAACCATAAGAGACTCTTAACTAAAGAGAAAAAATGAAGCTTGATGGAGGGAAATGCGTTGTGGGTGGGGGATGGGCTAAATGGGTGATGGGCATGAAGGAGGGCACTTACTATGATAAGCACTGGGTGTCATATGTAAGTGAGGAATCACTAACTTCATCTCCTGAAACCAATATTACACTATATGTTAACCAACTAGAATTTAAATAAAAATTTAAAAAAAAATTGCTGGGTCATAGGGTAGCTCTATTTTTCAACTTTTTTTTTTTTTTTTAAGATTTTATTTATTTATTTGACAGAGAGAGACACAGCGAAAGAGAGAGCACAAGCAGGGGAGTGGGAGAGGGAGAAGCAGGCTTCCCGCCGAGCAGGGAGCCCGATGCAGGGCTCGATCCCAGGACCCTGGGACCATGACCTGAGCTAAAGGCAGATGCTTAACGACTGAGCCACCCAGGCGCCTGTATTTTCAACTTTTTGAGGAAACTCCATACTGTTTTCCAGAGTGGCTGCACCAGGCTGTATTCCCACCAACAGTGTAAGAGGGTTCCCCTTTCTCTGCCTCCTCACCAACATCTGTTGTTTCCCGAGTTGTTAATTTTAGCCATTCTGACGGGTGTGAGGTGGTATCTCCTCATTATGATTTTAATTCGCAATCCTCTGATGACTAATGAAGTTGAACAACTTATAGTCGGCTTATCAGCATACATAAGACTTAGAAGTGTCTGTCCATTATTTTATCCATTTAGAGTTGGGTTCCTGGCCTTTTGATTATAGAGTTTAAAGATTTTCTATTTATTCTGGCCTATGCTTTGTGAAGAGATTCTCCTACTAGTTCGTGATTTTTCATTTCATTTTCTTAACAGTAGAATTCAAACAGGAGTTTTTATTTTTGCCAAAGCACAATTTAGCAATATTTCTTTTATGCTTCATGATTTGGGCACTTTCCTAAAAAGGGGTTGCCTAGTCCCAAACCACAGTGATTTTCTTCTAAGTATTCTTCTAGGAGATTTATAGTTTTATATTTTATGTTTAAGGCTATGATCCATTTCACCTCATTATTTAGAGATGATGTGAATTAATGGTTCAAGATATTTTTTTGTACATGAATATTCAATTGCTCCAGGACCAGTTATTAGAAGGACAATCTTTAACGCAGTGAATAAGCATATAACATTTGTCAAAAAAATTGAACAGGGGCACTTGGGTGGCTCAGTCACTTAAGTGTCTGACTCTTGGTTTCGTCTCAGGTCATGATCTCAGGGTTGTGAGATCGAGCCCTGCATTGGGCTCCACACTCAGTGTGGAGTGTGCTTGAAATTCTCTCCCGCTCCCTCGTCCTCCCCCTCTGCCCCTCTCCCCACTCACTCCCTCTCTCTGAAATAGATAGAATCTTTAAAGAAAAACAAAAAGAAATTCATTTAAAAAACAATGGACCAGCTGCTACTAGAGTCATTTAGCAGAACTTCTCCCAGCAAAACAACAATATAACTAATGAAAATTATAAAACAATCTATCATTAAAGTCTCTGGGAATTGTCCTAAGGGCATATAGCCAAAGGAATAGCATTAGTTCAAACATTAGTTCTCAGTAAGAACAGTGAGAATCTGTGGTACTAGAGCTACACTCAGCTCATTTACCACCACAACTCTTGTGTTATGGAAGTTCAACCATAGATGCTCTACTCCAGCAAGGTATGGCCAGGAACACTGGAGCTTCTTCTCATGCCAGTTTGCCAGTCTCACTATGGTTTTACCCAAGGAGGGGCAGACTACCAGTGGTGCTTTACAGCTCTACCAGTCCATTTTTGCTGAAACTTTTTTTCCAGAAAATTGTGGTCAAGAGGACAAATTCTCCTTTCCCCCACCCAGGCTCCACTCATAGAGCAGAAGCTCTACACACCAGGTGTAGCAAGCTGAGAACAACTGAGCACTGATCATCACTACCCCCAGCCCACTAACAGGATGAAGGCTCTATTCTGGGATAGGTAAAACAAGACCAGAATGTGCCAACCACCCTCTTCACTACCTACTTGGAAAGCAGGAATGTCATTCCAGGAGTAGCAGGTCCCCATCCTCAGTTTCAGTGCACGGAGTGCCTGCCCAGGAATAAAGACCATAAGAACCAACAGTTCCAAAGCTCTACCAGAGGGGACTGACTTCATTTGGTAGGAAGAGTGGAGAACTCCATGCTTAAGGGACTTGTCAAAAATGATGAAGATCTTGTAGAAAGCAATTAAGAGAAGGCTGAAGCTCCATGATATAAGAAAAATAGCAGAACAGTCCTATTTTTATTAGAACCAAGAAAAGAAACAGGCAAGAAGAGCCTCCTGGGCTCACAGTCACTCTGGGGGTGGGGAAGTCGGTGTACACACTAGACTGCCCCCGCTCAGAAGGAGCTCGAATGGCATGTACAACAGACTTGAAAGCTTTCCCCAAACTGCACACAGACTATCAACAGAGGACGAATCCTCTATGGAATAGGCAGCTTAAACAAAACTCCTGATAAATCACACTCATCCCTGAAGACTATGTCCTGTCACACACAAAACAAAACAAAAAACCCAGAAAAAACAAAGACGGAACATCGAGACTACTAATCACTGGCTGAATGGGAGGCAAAAATAGAAACTCCCTGAACCATGACAGCAGACTCCAAATCACACACGTACAAATAAAGGGTAAAAATCTAATCTTTGACCAGTGAGTGGCATACCTACGGGCAAAACATAGGTAGCCAGATCAAAACCTAAAAACAAGAAAAATAAATCTGAACTGCAATATCAGAGACCACACACTGCTGTGGAAATAAACTGCATGATTAGTTTAGCCAAGTCATTAAACAAATAAACAGATGTTCAAGCGAACAGCAACTACAACAACTCCTAAGGATGGGAGGATGAGGAGAGGGAATCAGCATCCAGTGTTTCTACAGTGTATTATCTAATTTTTAACCAAAAAAAAAAAAAAAAAATGTATGAGGCATGCAAAGAAATGGGGAAAATATAATCCATACACAGAAAATAATTTGGTAATAGAAAGTACCTTTGCAGGGGTCCACAGGTAGATCTAGAAAACAAAAATTTCAAAGCAGTGAATGCAAATATGTTCAAGAAACAAAGATTTCAAAGCAGTGATTATAAATATGTTCAAGAAAACAACGGAAACCATGTTTAAAGAATTAAAGGAAGATGTGATGACAATGTCTTGCCAGAGAACATAAATAAAGATATATAAATTATAAAGAAGAGCCAAATGAAAATTCTGGATTTGGAAGTATAATAACCCAAATGAAAAATTCACTGGGAGAGGTTAGCATCAGATTGGTGCTGGCAAAAGAAAGAATTAGCAAACTTGAAGACAGAGCAATGGAGAGTATGCAATATGAAGCACAGAAAGAAGAAAGGGTAGAGAGGTAAGAAGAGCCTTAGAGAAGTGTGATGCACTAGTAAGTTCACCCCATGTGTAATGGGAGTATCAGGAGAAGAGACAAAGAAAAGAATATATTAAAATTTTAAAGAAATAATGGCTGAAAACTTCCCAAGTCGGATGGAAAACCTCAGACTACACATCCAAGAAGCTCAGTGAACTCCAGGTAGGATAGACACAAAGAGATTTACAGACACTTCATAGTCACAGGGTTGAAAGCCAGAGAGGAAGAAAATGATCCTGAGTGTAATAAGAGAAAAATGACTCATATGTATAATGAACCCCAACAAGAGTGCAGCTGACTTCTGAATAGAAAGATATGGAGGCCATAGGGAATGGGAGAACATATTCAAAATGCTGAAAGTAAAAAAATGCCAATCAAAATTTTTTTTTTTTTAGGAAAACTAACTTAAAAAAGAAAGGCTAAAGACATCTCCAGATGTAAAAAAGCTGAGAGAATTCATTGCTAGTATACATGACTTCCAGAAACAACAATAGGAAGTTCTTCAGGCTGAAAGCAAGTGACACTGAACAGTAACTTAAATCTATATGAAAAGGAAAAAAGGTACAAGAAAAGGTGAGTATACATATAATTAATGGAAGACAATGTATATTTCTTCTCTTTTCTTGACTCATTTAAAAAGGAATTATATAAACAGTACATATATAATTATATTATTTGGTCTATCATATATAGAAAAGTAACATATTTGACAGTAGTGCAAAGGGGGTAAGTGAGAGTAAAGGAGTAAGGAAATGACACAAGAGGGAATGTAAAAGCTACAGGAAGGAATTAATAGAGCTAGAAATGGTAAATAAGATGTTAATAAAACAAATTCTGTAAGCACATACATGCTCTGTTTTCTCAACTCCTTTAAAAGATATGACTATATAAAGTAATAATTGTATCAATGTATTGTAAGTGTGTAACACTATTTAATTCAAGTCAATATTTAATTATTTTTAAATTCTAAGTGCTGTTCTTTTTAAATTTTATTTATTTATTTTAGGCAATCTCTACACCCAACATGGGGTTTGAACTCACCTCCCCAAGATCAAGAGTCACATGCTCTTCACATTGAACCAGTCAGGCATTCCTAAATTCTAAATGATATTCTTTTTTTTTTTTTTTTTAAAGATTTTATTTATTTATTTGCGAGAGAGAGAATGAGAGACAGAGAGCACGAGAGGGAGGAGGGTCAGAGGGAGAAGCAGACTCCCCGCTGAGCAGGGAGCCCGATGCGGGACTCGATCCCGGGATTCCAGGATCATGACCTGAGCCAAAGGCAGTCGCTTAACCGACTAAGCCACCCAGGCGCCCTCTAAATGATATTCTTAATAGCTTATTTTCATATTAATGGTATTAATACAAAAAAGATTTGCAGTAATGGAACAATATAGGACTAAAATTTTTATATTTAATTGGATCTAAGGGAATATAAGAGTGAAGTCTATTCTGATAGGTGAAGATGTTTATTGTAAATCGTAGGTCAACCACTAAGAAATAACTCAAAAATTATAACAAAGATTTCCAAACCTGAATTAATCTAAGATAAGTAAGACAATTAATTAGGAACAGTATCCCTGTCAGTGAGACCTCTGTAGCCATGATACATTGAATTTATATTTAATAGACAAAGGATAGAAAAGTCTATGTCTACCTAACATGACAAAATTATTGTGATAGCCCCTTTTAGAATATTAATTTATGGCTAATAATATTAGCAAAACAACGTTCTATTGGCAACATAAAACTGAGTAATTTTGGACTGCATGTTATAAAATATATTGGCCATTTGATGTAACTGATTCTTCTGATTTTGTGTTGTATTCATAGTCTTTACTATTCCAAAGTCCAATGAAAGTTTTTGTTTCTCAGAAAAGTCAACTCTTGGTCAGGAAATCAATTCCTTGAAAATCAATTATAAATATTTAGCATAATTAGAAGCATGAAACAGATGGATGAGTCAAATATTTCCAAAAGAATGTTAAATGTTAAGTATTTTCCTTATTTTTGGGATTTTCACATTTTGATTGTGTAAATTCAAGATTTATCTGAATGTTCTATTGCATAAGTTTGAGTTTCTTGTAATATCCGTTTCCCTGAATAAAATAAAAACTCTAACATTGTGTAAAGTTTGGGGTATTTTTGATAGTATTATAAATATCTTATTCTAATATAACTTCATACCAAATTTCATTTAAATTTCATTATCATTGTATTCTCTGTGATCAGAAGCAATGGTATAGAAACAAGAATTCTCTGCTTCCTTCTGTATTATGCCTTTAATCATAAAAATATTTCTGTTTTGATTATATTGAAATTAATTCACTGTTTTCCTAGATTGTATCTTTCTGTGAACGAATGGATCAATAAATGAGAAAATGAATTATTCTATTTGTTTTACTAACATCTAAATGGAAACTGAGCACATCAAACAGAAAAATATTTCTGATACACACACAATTCCCAATTCTTTCATTTCGAATTTTGTTTTTGAAATGAATGAATCCCTGTCCCATGAAAATTATATTGACACAAGTTTTTTAACATCTGCCCTCAACACTTAATGTTGCTCTCAGATGGATTTTATTCATTTGGTAGATAAATATGACCCCTTAGAGTAAAATGAAATGAGACATAATTCCCAGAAATCACCCTAAAGCTAAAACTATTGCAAAATTACAGATTTCTTGTTAATGAAAGTGTGCACTGTTCTGTAATTTAATAAATATATATTGGGTACCTAATATTAAGCAGTACAATAGGTGCTAATAATAAAACAATATAAAAGATAGACATTGCCTCAGCTCTCCAAAACCATACACATCAACACATGCTGCTAGATTGGGTTCTTAAAGCATGTTCTGAGATACGGACATGTAACAAGATGACTGAGGTTTAACAAATACATCAAAGTTTATAAAACTGCATGCTGTTTGTTTCCTTCTGTGTAATGCATGTGCTCCACAGTTGCCAATGTAACTGAAGTCATTTGCTGCTCTTCTTTTGAAAATCATTTTACAGTCTATATTGTACATTCTTTTAATCTCCTGTGGTCTCAAATTTCAACTACTAAAGATACATTTGAATCTGTAAGTAATTAAACTGTAGAATTATGAAAATATTTGTAGCTACAGTAGTAAGGCAAGGCATATTTAAGTTTGAACTGGTTGAAAGAACAGCATTCTCTCTCTATGTACACCCTCTACCTCTTTCCAGAAGAAAAAGGCCATAGTACTCTTGAGGAACCCACAGCATGGTCTCTAATCCAGTTTAGGAATTTTCGTTTTCCCTTAGTTCAGCTTCTTCTCTAGAGAATCAATTACGCTGATTTTATAAGCAACCTGCGCTTTCACAGAATGCCATATTCTATCAGGATGGGTATACTTATATGTTGATTAGTTGTTCTATTAGTAGTATAATAACATGTTGAATAAAACAACTGAATAGATTAGAGGCAAAATGAGATTTTTACAAAAATGTTAATAATATTAGTCATTATCATAGCCATTTACAAATTTGTCAGCATAGCTTTGACTTTTATAGGTATTCTCCCTGTGACCTTTAACCAAATGATAGTTGCCATATTGAAGAGTCATGATCTGGATTCAAACCAACCCAGATTTGAATCCTCACTCTACTATTTACTGGTTATGTGACACTGGGTGCATTTTTACTTAATCTTTTCATGACTCAATTTCCTCATCTGTGAAATGAGGATCATAATTATACCAATATGACTCAGTTTTTCTTGGAATTAAATAAAAACTGTATAAAGTACTCAAATAGAGTATGCCGCCTTCAGTTGAAGCCTAATCCATACACTTTAGCTTTGGAGTCTAACTTCTCTCATCCACTCAAAAACCTCTCTCTTGTCACTTCATTTTCCTTCTCCTGTGTAAGGTATTTATCTTTTACTTCAAGGTAATTTGTATCATCTATAAACATACTCCCAGTTGAAAAAAAGCAGTAACACCTCACATTTCCTCTGAGCTAATGCCCCTTCTCTCTGTTTTTCAGGTGGGGGCCATGGTCACTGTCTCCTTTTCCTCACCTCTCAATCTTTCCCATTCCCCTCTAACTGGGCTTCCATTCCCATTACTAAGAAAAGTGTGCAAATCCAAACCATCAATACTCATACTTATATGGCCAAATCCATATAACTCTGCACATCTTCCTACTCAGCCCATAAGCTTCTACTTGTCGAGACCCAGAGTCCCCTTCTTCGGCCCCTCTACTCAGTCATCAGTAGGATCCCCTGCATACCCAGTCCTCTCTCTAACATTTCAATCTCCTTAATGCAGTAATTAAACTTAGTGTGTTACTGATGATCCTGCTTTCTTGAGGGCTCTCAAAAATGGACTGTCTGTTCTCCCATACCCTTCTCACCTCTGGACCTGGATTGGGGTAGGTGTCCCTTGTTCTAAGCTGGCATGACCAGAGAATGCCTCCACTCTTCTCCTCTACCCTTGGGCCTGTAGTATGGCAAGTGTCCCCTCCCGTCCTTCCTAAAAACTCCAACTTTGAATCCCTTGTCATGAAATTAAAGCTCCTTATCTGAGTCATCTACTAATCCTAGGGACAACTGTCCTTCATTTCTTAAAGACTTTAGCTCAAGATTCAGTGTCATTTTCTGCAACCGTTCTACTGCCCTAATTTCTTGGTGATTTCACTATGTACACAGCTAATCCTTACAATAGAATGATTATTTTTTTCTATGGTATGCCTATTGTCATGGGTTGGGATAGTTTTTGAGGAAACACACTCCAGGAAGCCATGGTCTAGGGCTTATGCGAGGCTTTAAATAGAAAATTATATATAAATTTGCTTTGAAGATAAAAGTGAGATTTAAAAAGACAAAAGGGGCTGAGAGGTAGAGGAATGAAGGGAGGAAATATGGCCAGAGAAAAATATTTAAGGATTGTTTCCTTAAACAGATCTCTAAAGTGTGCTATTTCCCCACTTCGAGTGTACCCCCCACTCTCCACCCCTACCCCCAGCATCTTAAATCCTTTCCTGTCTTCCAAGCCTCTGAGCAGATCTTAAAACCTTCATACACATTCTCTGACCCCCTCGGCATAAAGCCAGGCAGCTTGTGTTTAAATTCTGAGTGCTCTAGAATCAGGACTATCTATCAAACACTCCTCATACTTACCTTATCTGGCTTTTGTGTGTGTGTCTTCACATAACTTCCTTACTGTAGAGCATATATTATGTTCATGAAGGGAAGGAAAGTGTCTAGCATATTTCCTATCTCTCTTTTTAATTAATGCATAAGGGTGAGGTAATATATAAAACCAAGAAAGAAGGGAATGTGGTCTTTGTAAAAAGAAAAAAGCTTTTACAACTAAAGGTTGTTAGGTATGCTTCTTGCAAGAGTGGGCATAGAGTTTGCCATGGATCCCATAGAATCACAGTGGCACAACTAAGAGGAACCTAGCCGTTCCCTCTCAGTATGCAAATACACGCACAGAGGCTTATCAGAGGTCTGGGCTACATGCCCGTCACAGAGCCACAAGTCTGCAACAGAAATTTCAGTCTTCTAATTTCTCAGTTATTATTCTTACCCATACACCATTCTGCCTCTCAATTATTATAATAATTACTGCCATCATTGTCATACTTGATTAAGTATATCTAAAACCGAGTTTTATTAGAACCCTAAAATCTGTTCCCATGTGTGTAGACATTACTGTTTGTTACTCATTTCACATTCTTTCCTGTTCATAAGTGAATGGGTGCTTCAAGATGCGTTGCTTGACCCAGAACACTATTCGCATTCCTCAGTGCCCATATCTGCTTGCTGGAAAATCCCAAACTCTGGTAGGAAAACAAGTGGTTGTATTAGAGTTGGGTACTAGAGATGCGGTGTAAATTCTGCAGAGAAATTTCAACTTTTCCTCAATAATTCATTTTACTTACACGATTTTAAAAAGCACAATTTTTAAATTCACTCTTTATACTAAAAGAGTATCCTTACTACCACTTTCCTTACTACTTACTACCAGTACAAAGGCCATTGCAATATTCCTTACTACTACTCCATCAGTGATGAAGGTGTCTGGAAAGTAGAGGTGTTCCCTGTGTGGGGTAAATCCAGACCAGGTCACCGCAGAGCCTGCCCTAGTCCTAGCTCAACAAAGTCACCACAGGCAGAAGGAGAGGTGAGGCGTGCGTTTGTACACTCACCCCATGTCAGCTGTGTTTTCTTTTCCCCATATGCACAACCTTTTATACCAATTTGTGTGTTTGTGTATTCTTATAATGAGTATAAAAAGAAAGGTAGCTATTGCTTTATGAATTAAGTTGAATATTTTGTCAAGATTCAATAAGTGTGAATTGCTACAATAATCATCATAGGATTATTTATAGGCAAAACAACCGTTAAAGAACAGGGAAAACTACAAAACCTGGAGGGATTCTGAATTCCGATTGCCTCACACATGCCTTTAAGTCAAAACAGGAAATCATACATGGTGCAGGAAACACGGCTTGAAACTCTTTGACCTAAATCAAAGATTGGTGAAGAAAATTCCATCTGTATAATTTCAGTAAGGTATTAGTGGAGCTAGACCTCAGAAGTCCATTAGGAAAAAACAGCCAAATATTTTCCCAATCTTGCTTATATAATGTATGACACGTACATAGTAGGTCTAGTAAGTAAATGACTGTTACATGGGGATATGAAATTCACAAAACAGAGTATAGACCAATGTAAAGAGTATAAAAGCAGTCCTATAAAATTCATTCATTCAACAAATAATGTCTGGAAAGTCTCCCAGACATTAGTGGATCCTGGAGACATGAGCAAGATACATAAGTATCTCCTTCCCAGAGGTTCCTGGCAGGTGGCTTGCTTTCCTTTTTTTTTTTTCTTTTCTCCTCTATACAATCTTACCTACTTCATAGAGTTTTGCTTAAGGTTAAATGAGATTACATTAAGTGTCTAGAAATTCAATAAATCTATTTCCTCCTCCGTACCTTTGTTCAATATACAATGGAAACCATTGAAGCTTCTTGAACAAAGGATTTCTTGATCAGAGGTGTTCTTCAGAAAATCACTTCAGCTTGGAAAACAATTAGTCTAGCTAGGAAGTAATGAAGGGTGTCTTGTATTAAGGAGATGGAGACGATTTACAGTAAAAACTCACTTTTCCCAACAGAGAAGGTTCTTGACTAACCTCTTTAATTCATCCTGAATCTTCAATCCCTGCTCCACCCTTCCATCATCTGAGTGGCTTCGTTCTTGACATATATTACTCCTGCAAACAAAAAGCAAATAAAATCTCTGGATACACAAGTCACATCTTCTATGTGATATTTTGAGAACAATATTTTGTAAAAATTAAACTAGTCACATGGACAAAGTTCAATAATCTGTAATCACACCTAAACATAGTTTGCTACTTCCCAGAAAAATCCATAACCCGCCCAGGACTTTCAGTAACGCCACAGCCCACCGTGTGCCCCCACATCCTGTGGTCACTCTCATGCCTTTCGAGAGTCTCTTTCAGTGGCTCCCAGCTCTCCACAAGGCTTCTTTAAGTTTAACGGACTTTATCCAATGTTTGTAATTATCTTATTGTATAGATACTCATTAGAAAAGGAAGATATTTTTTCAACTAAGCCAAGTTGCTTAATGATTTGAGAACTATTTCAGGAATAGAATTTATGTTATAAGTCTGAGAATTTTAACGAATTCATAAAATAACAAAATTAACCTTGCATTCCTTAAGGCTTTTTGGTTTGTTTTTGTTTTGTTTTGTTTTGTTTTGAATTCTAGAAAGACTGAGTTCAATGTACAAACATCTAGGATGCAAAACGCTCTGCCAGGTTACCAAGTTACAATTCAGTGCTTACGATTCTGTAAGCCCTGACGCCCACAATGTCCCCCCATGTGCTCTGCATCGTCATTTCTGGACACTTCTCTGATGTGCCATGGTTTCCCTCAGTTACTGCTTAGTCCGTTTTCCCCCAGCAATGTCAGAGCAGATATATGGTTCATATTTACCTCCAATTCTGAAGTAGTCAGTCAAAGGAATCAGGAAATGGAGCAACTCAAAAGCAGCATTCTCTTAGGAGTATGTTAGTTATAACTAACCAATTAAATCATAAATATTGGCTCAAGTGTTGTATGAAGGAGGAAGCAATGTTCTACGAGTGGGGCTACATGACAGACTTGTTTGTGATTCTGGGCTTAATTAAAACACAGCATAGAGAAAAATCACCAAAGCCTTCCCAAATTCATCAAAATGGCAACATCAGTAGCTTCTACCAAGAGATCTTTGAGGATTAAATATGTAATTCTAGGTACACTGTAGGTTCCAAATACACGATACTTATTGTTGTGATGTTATTTATTCCTTTTAACTGTTAACAACTTAATGGGCTCATTTCTTGTCTTTTACTTTGATCCTAATCTCTTTGAAGAAGGAACAAGAAGAGTTTAATTTCCGTCTCTCTACCATGGGGTCGGGAGCCCGGTGTACTTCCACTGTGTGTCTCTGCTTACTTCATTTATTCATGTTTCCTCCTTTTATTTATTTATAAAATATTTGAGCACCTGTTAAATAGCACTGTACTCCTTGCCATCTGCCACCCCATAAAATAGAGACATTTTTCTTCTCCAGTATATTGCCTCAACACTAGCAAAAAGGAGTAAGTTCCTGAAAAGACAAACCCATTTTCCATTTCACTTATAGACACATATACCACTATAGACAAAGCTCACCTTAGCCTGAATATAGTCCAACTGGATCTACATGCAGTCTCAGTGTATTTGCTCTAGGAAACACTTGTATTCTCTTAACCCAGAAAAGCCAAGAGCAATCGCTACATGGACAGGATTTGACACCATGTGGTGACAGATGACAGTGCAAATATTACTGACTATTAAAATTTCAGTAGGTCCCAAGGCAGGTTTAACTACTGGCAAGAATGCCAAAACACATAATGAAAGGTTTTTTTCTATTTGTATTTTAAGCAGTCAGATGGTTAGAATAATAAACATATCACACATTAAATATACATCACAGATTATAAAATGAACATTTAAATGATAGTTATTGCATCCTGTGGTTAATAGGCATCAAAAGGAACCACGGATTTAAATTATAATTTCAGTAAAATGAAAAATTAATAATTTAAACTCAACAACATAAAATTAACAAAACTATAGCATGCATGTTTATGCTAAGTAAAACCAAATTCATTAAGATAATTCACAATCAATGCCTCCTTCTAGGATTTCTTTAAGAAATAATGCTAACCCACCGTTTGCTGCAATAGTTTATCCTTTGTTATGGTATTACTATGGTTCTATTAAAATCAGTAAATATTTTAAAATTCAGCTCCACACTTGAGTCTGTGCATGTCATCTATTCATTCTCCACTTGATAGCAAATCATTCAAGTGAAAACACACCGCCAAAATTCTGAGCAATTTGAATGCAAATTAAATCAATACAATAACTTAGAAGAATTTGCCCTTGGAAAGAGTGCAAGTTCAGGCAGCTGCTCAGGATCCTTATTTTGTTTAGTCAATCTCTGGTAGTATAACTAGACTTCAGACATCCATTGCACTCTCCAAGTTCAAGTGTAAAGAAACCTAGAGCAAGAAGACTTATGTACCACAAGAGGAATGTACTGGGAAAAGTAAGCAATGGATATCAGGTTTTGTTCTAAACCTTGTCAACATAACACATCTTGTCAGATAAAAATCAGGAAATTCAGTTGTGGAAGTAGATAGGAAATGCTCTTATCTGTGCCAATCATTTTTTTTTATATAACTACCACAGATTGAGTAAGTATGATTATAGCTGAAAAAGTATAATGTAGCCGTAAGGCTTTTTTCCAGAATATTCCATTGAATAATTCCAAAAGATAAAGATGTGATTCTAGGAGCCTCTTTTTCCTAGTTTTTTCTGCAATGAAAAGGAACAACAAAGAAACGACACTGCGAAACCAAATCACAAACAGGAAACAGGAAATAAAATGTTTTTTGAGACCACTTTCAGTGACTTCCACATTTTTATACATATGCCACCTCTAAAGAATAGCAATATTATTAAATAAGTTAAATGTTTACCTTAGAAGCTTTGGAAAACATGTTACGCAAGTCCAAAAGATTGTTAGAGTCAATTCACTCGATAAGTATTCTTAAGGACCTATTATTCACCAGGCCCTGGGTCAGGAAGGCTTTGGAAATGAATACAGCACTCATTTCCGATGGTGTGGTAGACCTGGGGCGCACAGGTAAGCAAGGAAGAACTACAATGTGGCTAGAGACACATACGAACCTTGACAAAGAGGAGGAAGTCCTGATCTATACCCAACAACAGGTCAAGATTCTCACAAAAGAGAAGATACTTGGGCTGAGAGGAAGAAGGAGCAAGGAAGGCTCTTACTCTTGCTTCAAAACTATGCAGACTGTGGAGACGCTCCAGAGGCTCCCGAAGCCCAGAGACCACCAGTGAGGGGGACTGCTTTAGGGAGGTTAGGGTCTCCACGCAAATTAAAAAGAGACAAACAGTGTGGGTGACTCCCTTACAAGCAGTTGGGGCAGAGTTGCGAGATTTACTGGTAGGTCTCACCTACTTGGAAACATCTGGCAAACCCTGTAGAAATCCTCCAAGCCTGGGCTTAGCACACGGGGGAGTCTGGACTCCACAGGGTCAGTACCCACTTAGGGCTAGGTCTCTGGCAATAACCAAACTGACAAAATGTATTCTGGATTCCTACCTTCTCCCAAGTATGAATGATCTTTCTCTGTTGACATACCACTAGTGTTCTCCAAGCCATTCATTTTCCCCTGACGTCTTCTGAATTAAAATCTCTCTCTCCATTTCTCATGGCATCCGCAAACTTGCAAAACTCCAGGTGTCAGAGGAGGAAGCTGTCCTAGCTACAGTTTTTTTTTTTTTTTTTTTTTAATCTCTGATATTATAGAAAAGAGAGCCAAATCATCAAAATCAAGGCCAGAAAACAAGTTAAAATATTCTTGGAGAATTGACTTTTGGGAGGAAATTACTGATATTTAGACAAAAATGAGTCAAGGCAAGATCCAAAGTCACATGGAATTGAGTAATCAAAGCCAAAGTCAGGAGGAACTGATAGAAAGGGATCTCATCATATGAGAAAGCACAAGTGTATGCAAGGTTAGGTCTGTAGATTAAATCACGACCTTTTAAAAGCAAAGCACCTGTTCTAAACTCCTTCTTTATACTGAGTTAAGACACTAGGTATAAAAGTATGGAATCATTCTGGTTTCTGCTGGCTAAATGGATAAACTGTTGGGTCAGTGATGGATATTTTGCTTAGAAGTAAATACACATTCAAAGTCTTACCATTTATGTAATACCCGTTGCAGTAATTTCAGGCACAAGGGCAAGCAGATGGTGAAGCAATTTTTGCATCAACTAGACTTTTCTCCATCTTTAAAAATCCCCTGTACACATCATAGCTGGAAAGTAGTAGTTCTCCCTGGTGTCAAATTCTCCAATAGCCATTCAGTCTATGTAGGCTGGGATGGGAGCAGGGAGAGGGTGGAGTACATAGTAAACATTATCCGATGTTGGTTCACAGTCATCCTAAATAAACAGACTCACTAAGAGACGAGCAAGAAGTCTGTGTGAACCACAAGAGAACTGTTTTCTGGTTCTATTTTAACCTGCCCAAAGGTTGCTTCATTCTCCAAATGACGTTCAGTTAGCAATGGGCAGCAGGAGAAATGATTCACTTACATAAATAATGAACAGACACATCTATGCAGTTGTATGCCACCTACAGAAATCCCTAGCTCCAAATAAATGAAATATAAATGTGGTCTCTTTAACTACAAATGAATGTCCAAACAAACCAAGGTGTTCCTGTCAAACAACACAGGGTAAGAGTATTGAGCAGCAGCCTCAGAACTCGTATCTGGTAGAAGAAGTGATTGTAAGTATTCTCTTCTGTACCTGTGTGTTCCTGGGAAATGCAGCCACGAACCTACCCGTCACACAAGATGTGTCTCCTTTGGGCTTTGTAACCGGCTCATCAGAACGTGTTCAAGGGGCGCCTGGGGGGTGCAGTCGGTTACGCCTCTGACTTGCTTTTGGCTCAGGTCATGATCTCAGGGTCATGAGTTCGAGCCCCTTTTTGGGCTCCGCGCTCAGTGCGGAGTCTGTTTCGGATGCTCTCCCTCTCTCCCTCAGCCCTCCCGCTTAAGTTCTCTGTCTCCCTAAAAAAATAAGTAGATGTAATGAGCACTGGGTGTTACATGCAACTGATGAATCACAAAATTCTACCTCTGAGACAAATAAAAAAAAAAGTGTTTAAGATTAGAAATGGCACTCAGTAAAGTATTAGTTTGGCTCAGAAATAGCAAACATTTCATGACTTGAGGGGCCTAGGCCTGTCCTAACTTTGAAGGGAGCAGCAATCCCCAGACAAGTCCTATTATACCCCTTTCCTATGTGATGTCAATCACAAGCGTCTCCGCACGTAACATTTCTACACACAGAAAGACTAGATCAAAGTGATCATCTTAGAGTATCTATTATAGGTTTCTGGAAGGGGGAAAAGTATCACCAACAAATTTAAGCTTTTTTTTAAAGGAGATCGAACTTCAAAGCTCAGCAGGAAATTTATAATCTCCCACCCAGTCATCTTTCCAAAGCACTGCTTCTCCTCTGGACCCCACAGAAGGAAGAAAACCTTCCATTCCTCTGAACTGTGGAATAAGCCAACCAGGCCCTGGTTCTGTTCAACCTTCACTAACTTAAAAGGACGGTAAATTCTGCTTCCATTCATTATCTGGTGGTAGATCATTTTACTCACCTGATCAGTTAGTAACTTAACCAGGAAATCAACACAGTGAAGACTTGTACAAGCTTAGGAATAGATAAGAGAATCCTTTATGAGCATTTGGGGCTACCTCCCTGGTGGCTCAAGGATGGGCATCTGAGAATCTGTAATTCCAGAGCAATGTCCCTGGGCGAAACAGAAGCAAATTTCCTCCTACCATGTCCGGTATAATGGACAAAAGTAATCTTTCACACTAAGACATTGGGACCATCGGGTTCATCAGTTTTTCATGGAGCTATGTTTCTATCTGGAACCTGTCAAAAAAGTTCCATTTATCTATACTCAGGTGAAAGATGGGACTAGAATTACAGCTGGTCAATGTCCCAGCTTCTCCCAGGGTGGTTCATTAAAGTTACAGGATGAATGAACATTTTGTGGAAATGTGGAGAGAGGCAGGATTTTACCTGAGTGATCAGAGATAAATGGAGACTATTGGCATAAGGATAAATCTCTCGAGGCAGAGAAATCATAGGTACGGGAGGGAAGGACGGTTGGAGAAAACCTACCTTTCCAAAGGACCCAGAGCCCCAGAAGACACCTGCATTATCCGAGGAAAGCAGGAAAATAAAAATAGACTTTGAGTCACAGAGTTTTGCTTTCACTCCCGAGTATGCAAATGTTAAATTTCTTTGTGTATGATCTGTTCGTCCAATAATCACCATTCAGTTTGATAAGACCCAGGATCTCTTGCTAATTCATCTTCCTTTCTCTAACAAATAATTCTTCCTTTTGGGTAGATTATACTATACTATCCCCAATATAATTACCTGAGGAAGAGAGACAATAAAACCTCCATCAAAAGTGTCTAACGGGGGCGCCTGGGTGGCTCAGTCGTTAAGCGTCTGCCTTCGGCTCAGGTCATGATCTCAGGGTCCTGGGATCGAGCCCCACAGTGGGCTCCCTGCTCCGCGGGAAGCCTGCTTCTCCCTCTCCCACTCCCCCTGCTTGTGTTCCCTCTCTCACTGTGTCTCTCTGTCAAATAAATAAATAAAATCTTAAAAAAAAAAAAAAGTCTAACGTAAGAGCTACATTTTAAAATATGTACAGGAAGATAGCACACCAAAGTTTAATGCCTACTGGGACCGTGCTGTAGAGATACAGGTTTTGTGGGGCTGAAAGATTATCCAATTAAAGTCAAGTCCTAAGAAATATAATCAAAATAACAAATGCAAAATGGCATATAAAAATAAATGTGCACTTAGAAAATAAGATAAAAGCAAATTATCAATTTTTAAAAACTGACAAATATATCATAAATTCCAGAAAATAACATAATATTTTATTACTAAATTTCTAATACCCTCTGGAATACTCTTTCTTTCTTACAGTTTCTGGCTGAATACACTGGATCTTCTCTTCCTATGATGAAGCTCTCATAATGTAGTTTTCTATAGAGAAAATAAAAAGATAATTCAGCTATTCCTCACTACGGCTGTCATTTGTTTTTAATTATTGATAATTTAGAAAATTAATCTGAAATTAAAGCCTGCACAAGAGTAATCCAAAAGCACTTTAAATTGCCGCCCTGTTGTACTGAACTACATAACGTTTAATCAAGTTACTCTTCTGCTGCGTACAATCATCTGTTGGTGGGTATGTGTAGGAGTTCTGTTGCTAGAACTCTTGCTTCCTCAGCTTAACTGCATTGATGGTGCTTTTGCAAGGCTCTTTTTTTCTAGAAGTACGAGACTTCATCAAAAAAAAAAAAAAAAAAAACCCTGTCAGATATCCTGATGCAGTTTGAAATGTTGGGTTATGTATATAATTAGCAGATCCACACAAGGTTATATTGGATATTCACAGAATTGCTACAGGTTTGTGCCCTACAAACACCATTATGATAAAATTCTTTCTCAGAAATTGCACATATAAAAATATGTTACATTTGTAACTATAAACATGGCTACATCAGTTATAGGACTAAAAGTAGAAAATTTCCATTTGAGCACTTGTCGAAGGGAACAGAACCCTCCACTTATATTTTATACATCTGACCGGTGGAAAACATACTCCCAGGCCAGCTGTGGCACATACATTTTAAAACCTTGTTCCTCTCCCACTGCTCAGGAACTTCTGGTACCCCGTGTCACGGGGCGTGTTTCTGTCCGGGCCTGGCATCGGGCACCCCGTGTCACGGGGCGTGTTTGTGTCCGGGCTTGGCATCGGGTACCCCGTGTCACGGGGCGTGTTTGTGTCCGGGCCTGGCATCGGGCACCCCGTGTCACGGGGCGTGTTTCTGTCCGGGCCTGGCATCGGGCACCCCGTGTCACGGGGCGTGTTTCTGTCCGGGCCCGGCATCGGGCACCCCGTGTCACGGGGCGTGTTTCTGTCCGGGCCTGGCATCGGGCACCCCGTGTCACGGGGCGTGTTTCTGTCCGGGCCTGGCATCGGGCACCCCGTGTCACGGGGCGTGTTTCTGTCCGGGCCTGGCATCGGACCTAYGCTTTCCTGCCATGGCTGCCGATGTGGTGTCAGAAGGGAGCTGTGCCCACCACGGGAGAGCAGTTATAACTCACACACCTGCTCTTCCTGGTGCCCATCTCTTTCCTGCAAAGACCCGGATTCCTGTCTGCTGTCATCCTCCTGCTGCTGCGAGTTCCTCCCTTAACAGTTCTCCTAGTGCAAGGCCGCTAGTGACAAATTCTGTCCCCTTGGACGTCTGAAACAGTCTTCATTTTACCTTCATTTTTTTTTTAAGATGTGGTCGCCGGGTAAAGACTTCTGGGTTGTGGGGTTTTGCGTTTCTTCCCCTTTCAGCATGTTGCTGCTCTGGCGACCGTGCGCACCGTCCAGCCGCCGCAGGTGTTAGGCCCGTGCTGCATGGCCTGGCCAGCCCGCCGTGCTCCGCGGGTAAAGCCCTCCTGGGTCGCGTCCCCCGAGGCTCTCCAACGCGTCTTCTTCCCGTGCTGCTTTCAAGATTTTCTCTTTAGCACTGGCGGAGAGGAATTTGTCTAACATGTGTTTCAGTTTTCTTGGGCTTGAGTTTCGTTGCTCTCCTTGGATCTGTGAGGTTCTGTGGTGAATCAGACTTATAACATGTTCCCCTACTATTTCTTCAAGTATTTTTCTTGGCCTTCCTCTCCATGTACGTCAGACCGAGGTTGCTCCGCAGCTCACTGACGCACTCTCCTCCCTCCCTTCCTCCCTTCCTCCCCTCCTCCTTTCTTCGTCCTTCCTCCTCCCTTCCTTCCTTCCTTTCTTCCTCCTTCCTTCCTTCCTCCTTCCTTCCTCCTTTCCTCCTTCCTCCCTCCCTCCCTTCTTTCCTTCTGCCTTCCTTTCTCCCTCCCTCCCTTCCTCTTTCTCTCTCTTTCTTTCTCTCAAGTATTTTTGCTTCTCTGAATCATATCTATTGCTATGCCTTCAAATTCATGAATCTTTTGGCCCTTTTTAAAATTGACATCCAGCACTGAGTAAATTTAAGGTGTATAGCGTAATGACTTAACTTACATCTAGAGTAAAGTGATCACCACAATAAGTTTACTTAACACCCATAATCTCACATAGATACAAAAAAAAAAGAGAGAGAGAGAAAGAGAGAGAGAGAAAACCATTTTCCTTGTGATGAGAACTCTTACAATCTACTCTCACAACAACTTTCAAATGTACCTTGTGGGCCGTGTGCGCTAGAATCATCATGGAGAGCATTATATCCCCAGTATTCAGTGATCTTATAACTGAAAGTCTGTACCTTCTGACCACCTTCCTCCAATCCTCCTTCTCCCCACTCCCACCTCTGGTAGCTACAAATCTAATCTCTTTTTTCCATGAGGCTTTTTTTTTTTTTTAAGATTCCACATATAAGTGAGATCACACTAGTCTTTCTCTGTCTGACTTATTTCACTCAGCATGATGCCCCCAAGGCCCATCCATGTTGTCACAAATGGCAAGATTTCCTTCTTTTTTATGGCTGAGTAATAGCCCATTGTGTGTGTGTGTGTGTGTGTGTTTGGGGGGGGTCCGTTTATCCATTCATACATTAGTAGCACTTACGTTGTTTCTCTGTCCCGACTGCTGTAAATCATGCTGCTATGAACGTGAGGGGCACAGCTCTCTCTCAGACATAGTGTTTTGTCTCCTTTAGGTATATACTTGGAAGTGCACTTGCTGGGTCATACGGTAGCTCTATTTTTAACTTTTTCAGGACCCTCCATACTGTTTTCCAGAGTGGCTGCACCAGCTTGCGTTTCCACCAACAGACCAAGAGGGTTCCCCTTTCTCTGCATCCCCACCAACACCTGTTATTTCTTGTTTTCTTGGGGGGGGTTGTTTGTTTGTATGGGGTTTTTTTTTAATGATAGGCATTCTAACAGGCATGAGGTGGATCTGTGTCATTTTTTTGATCTCCTCATTATTAAGTATTTTTCTCTCCCTTCGCATGCCTGTTAATTTTTTTGGACACTAGACATGGTGAATTTTACTTTGTTGATGCTAGACAGTTTTTGTATTCCTTTAAATATTCTTGAGCTCTGTTATGGAATGCAGTTATATGGCAACTTTGGGTTTTCAAGTTCTTTTTTAAGAGTTCTCAGGCTATGTTCATCTGTTTTGCTTCTTAAATTCCACATATGACTGAAATCATTTGGTATTTGTCCTTCTCCGAATGACTTATTTTGTTTAGCATAATACTCTCTAGCTCTAGCCATGGT
The DNA here is from genome assembly GCF_004348235.1 of Phoca vitulina. Classification (NCBI taxonomy): domain Eukaryota; kingdom Metazoa; phylum Chordata; class Mammalia; order Carnivora; family Phocidae; genus Phoca; species Phoca vitulina. The sequence continues at coordinate 2,301,512 of NW_022589741.1, read as the reverse complement.
GTTGCAAATGGCAAGATTTCATTCTTTTTGATGGCTGAGTAATATTCCATTGCATATATATATATAACACCTCTTCATTATCCATTCATCAGTCGATGGGACACTTGGGCTCTTTCCATAGTTTGGCTATTATTTAATGCTGCTATAAATATCAGGGTGCATGTATCCCTTTGAATCTGTAATTTTGTATCCTTTATATAAATACCTAGAGAGGGAAGCAAACCATAAGACACTCTTAACTATAGAGAACAAACTGAGGGTGGATGGAAGGAGGTGGGTAGAAGATGGGATAGATGCAGGACGGGCATTAAGGAGTGCATTAGTTGTGATGAGCATGGGTATTGTATGGACTGATGAATCACTAAATTCTACTCCTGAAACCAATATTACACTATATATTAAGTAACTGGAATGTAAACAAAAATTTAAAAACAGTTCTCAAGCTAAACCACAACAGCTTTATTCCAGGGTCAATTTTTCTCCACCACTGAGGCAATGCCTTCTAAGTACCCTATTTGATGCCCCGAATATTACCAAGCACCCCCCACATATGCACACTGGGTCTTCCATGTAACAGAGAGTAGAGCCTGGGACAATATAGCTCTCTTGGGACAAGTCGACATTTGGGGAAATGACTGAGGAGGCATTTAAGAATGGAAACAGAGGAGTCTGAATCGCTGCAAGTTTAAGAAATCAAGCATGGGACACATCTGGCCATGCTTTTCGGAGAGGGAATGGGCTTGTCTTCCCGGAAGACCTAGCATGTATTAAGATTCTAACACCAGTATTCTGCTCTTCCTTACTAAAGAACCAGTGAAAGCCCTTGGGCAGCATAAATCAAGCTTTAATCTAGCCTGGATTATTCTTCCGTTGAGTTCAACAGCATTTACTGAGTGCTTACTCTATGTCAAGTCCTGTACTTGATGCCTTCGATTATGAAGCTGAATGAGTTTTAGTCTCTCTCCTCGTGAAGTTTATGGTCTCTTTTTCCTTAAATAGTTAATACACGTACAATATTATGATAGTGCTTGACTTTTAGTGAAGTGCTTAAGTAGCCGTAAGCCTCGCTATGATGGCAGCCATCGTCCTGACGGTGATACTGGTAGTTGAGCTGGGGGCTCAGATTCCACTGACTTCTGTCCTTCCCCTGTGCTCCTTTGGACCAAGCTGACTGCACCCGGATTGTTCTCCCCCATCAGCAGGGTTCAAAGAAGTGTTTGCAGATATTCTCAGTCACCACCTAGAGTTAATCAAAGTTCCTTTTAACTTTGATTACTTACTGATGTGCCCTAAGAGTTGTTCCTCCCAAAACATCCTGCAAAATATCTGCTACCAATTACTCCTTACCCTGGAAATGGTTTTCTTTTACATATTCAAATCTCAATGACAGAGGCAGCATCATGATGTTATATCAGATTTCCCTCATGTTCACACTCGGTGGTGGGCAATTATTTTGTGTCCCTTTTGGTAAAAAGAATAACTTTCTGAGTTTGATATGAGATAAAGAAAATTCTTGAATTTCCCTCCTTATGGAAACATAAGTGAAATATAATTAAACATATTCCAGTTGATGGGAACAGCTCAAGGGGACTACAGTATTTGGCAGCTGGAGCACTTTAACTGTCTTCGAGTGCAGACACTGAAAATCAGGTGCTAAGACTTTCCTGATCAATGGGTCACAAATGTCCTCAATCATCTAGCTTTGCTTTTAAGTCTTCCAGTCCGTCCTTCCTTCCTTCCTTCCATCCTTCCTTCCTTCCTCCTTCCTTCTCCTTCCTTCCTTCCTTCTTTCCTTCTTCTCCCTTCCTTCCTCCTTCCTTCCTTCTTCTCCCTCCCTTCCTTCCTTCCTTCCTTCTTTCCTTCCTTCCTTCCTTCCATGGCTTCTTTGACACTTTCTTGACAGAGATTTTTATTTGTAATTCTTCACAACTATTCTGAGGAGTAGGACAGCAACAATTCAGTTTATTCCAGTCCTTTGGAACTTTCACGCTGAGGCTAGCCTGATGCATTGTCGCCTTGGAGAGCTAGGTCACATCTAGTAAAGAGCTTTTGATCTTATGTCCACTGTTTCATAGAGAAGCCAAATAATAATAAAAAGATATGTGAAAGTCTTTCCCAAGATCCCATTAGAAGTTAGAAAATTTTGCTGATGAGCTTTCAATGACCTAACTTTGATTAATATTCAGAGAGTAAAAAAATAATCTTAGGTCATTTCAAAGAAAATATAAATATCTCTCATTTAATATACAATTATCTCTTAAGGAGTATAGGAGGAGAAAGGATCAACAGAACTTCCTATAATAAGGTTTTCTCTTATGTAATAAAAACATCTTTTCTTTAAATCTACATGGTTCTGAATCTGGGAAGAGCAAGTCTGGATCTTGAGGAAGACGTTCTTTCCCCCATGTGTTTACTTCCTTCGTTTCAGAGAGCCAGTAACAAAAACAGGGAGTCCTTTTCCTCCAAACCGCCTTATCTCAAAAACAGTATTTGAAACTGCTGGGCTCTTGCGATCAGATAACAAGGGATGCCTTTATCTCGATGGGGTGAGAGATCAGGAGAGAAGTTATGTCAGTTTTCTTCTCATTTTATGATTTTCTAACATTATGCTCAAATGCTGACATTGAAAGTAAAGTTATAAATTATACCACAGCACAATCATTTGTGAAATACATTTTTTTCTACTCAATAAAAGGGTGACTTTCACACTTCCTTTCAATGGTATTTTCCTATGGGCATTACCTATATGACTTGCCTTACACAGCTCTCCAAAGCCTGTACTGGACAGCAGGGTAACGGTGCCCATTAGCTGCACTTTTGCTTCTTCCAGTCCTTCCTTCCAGTCCTTCCGTCCGTCCTTCCTTCCAGTCCTTCCTTCCTTCCAGTCCTTCCGTCCGTCCTTCCTTCCTTCCTTCCTGCCTTCCTTCCTTCTTTCCTCCCTCCCTCCCTCCCTCCCTTCTTCCTTCGCAGAGTCCCGAGTGTGTGCAAATCTCCTGCTTTGGCCAAACATACAGCCTGCAGGTACAAGATGTCATCATACACCCAGGCAGTACTATTTCCTTTGTCTCATCACCAGCTGGCAAATGATATTTGAACAACTGACAGGAGAGACCAGCTGCAGGTGCACAATGGAAAGAAATCTATCTTTGCCTTTTTCAGAGAGTCACTATTAAGGGAGACTCATTTTCAGATGATGACGTTAAGTGTAGAACAATGCAAATTAAACAAGCATTTTGTAAAAAAAAAAAAAAAAAAATCAGTCATTTGCTATCGTAATGGTCCATACACATCCCTCTGCCTCTTGTTGTGTATGTACCTATCCGATCAGTCTTACAGGCACAGTGGCTCGTCCTATCCTTCCTTCATGAAGAAGGGGCTTCCTGGCTCTGCAGCCTGAGCCCCACTCACTAACCACCATCTTCTATCTCTCCTGCTTGCTCCTTCTAGTACCACTACCCCAACAAGTTTTGACCCCTCTGCTTTTCCTAAGTCCATCGATGCTACTATTTTACAACCCCTCATCCCCCGTCCTTGTTTCTGCCCTTAGACAGCTTACATTCCAACTCTTGTTCCTCTCCATGTTATTGTATTCACTTGGCAAAAGCCCAGCCCCTCATTAAATCCCACTTTGCACCTAATCTATCTTTGCTCCAGGACAAAGGAAACATTACAGAAAAACGCATAATTATGTTGATTGGTCTCCCTTCATGTGTGGACCCTGAATGAGACTGGATGAACACCAGGCGGGCCCCCAGTGCTATGGAGGAATGGTGCCGGTAGCCCAGTCCCTTTTCCATGCTCCGAGATGACAATTAACTACCTCTTTCTGTCTCCACTCACTTCCTGCTTCTCCTTCCTCCCCCAGCCTCACTCTCAGGAACCTTGTTCTCTATTTCACTGAGAAAATAGTCACAGCCAAAAGAGAAATCCCACGGGCTCCCCAGAACCACCTGTCCACCTGCCAGGATTGACCCTACTGTGCAGTCACCCTTTCCCTGTGGATGAACACCCCACTTTCTAATCCAACATTTACCAGCATGTCTGTGCGATGGGTTCAGCACTTCATCTGTCCCACAAGCAAGACCATCACTCTGACAATTTGAGTCTCCTCCTGCCCATCTGATTTTCTCCTCTCTCTACTGGAGTGTTCCTACCAGTTACACAAACATACTGCTACTTCTTCTGTCTTAAAAGTTGAAACTGTGCACCACAAACACAGCTTTGACCTCATTCGCTCTGCAGCTACCTCTCAATTTCTTCATCCCTCTTCACTGCAGAAGTCCACACAAGAGCTGTGTGCACTGACCTCCACTTCCTGTCTTCCTGTGTTTCGTGGAATCAACTCCATTAGGTTACCATTACTCCACTCTACAGACCAGTTTTTACCAAGTCATCAAGGATCTCCACATTGTCCAATCAATCAGTCCAGTGATTATATTAATCATATTTCATCTTGCAGCAGCACTGCACAGAGTTGCTTATTCTATGCTTCTTGACAGAACTTCTTTCCCTGACTCTCTAGACACGTCCCGCCTGCATAGCTGGCCTCCTTTTTTGAGCCTCCCTTGCTGGTCCCTTCTGCTCCCTAAGATCCAATGTTAGGCTTCCCAGGGTCCAGTCTGCAGACCTCTCCCCTTCTTTTCTACCATTATTGCCTGAGTTGTATCACCCACTCTCATACAGAGTGACTGTCTTTCATCATTCCAATGTCCTAGTCCTCACAGTATTCAAAGTATTCAATACGAATAATGTTCTGAGGAATGAAAAGAAAGTGGCACCTCTTAAAATTATGCAGGATATGATAACTGGCCTCTAATGTGATCTGTACCTTGATGGTTCCTAAATGTAGAACTTCAGCCTGGATTCCCTGACCTCCAGACTCAGATTCCCCAAAGCTTATTTTCCATCTTTGCGTGAATGTCTATGGAGTAACCCAAGCTTTATAGATTAAAAACAAAACAACAACTCCAGATTACACAGCACTCTCCCCACCCCTCAAAAATCCTCCTCTGTAAAGAGTCTTCTCCAACAGAGTAAATGGAAATTTCATTTACAGATGTTCAGGCCAGGGTATTGGAGTCTTTCTTAACTCTAGTCTTTCTTTCCCACCTACATCTAATCCATCCATAAATCACGTCTTCTCCACCTTCAAAATATAATTTCTTCCCGCCCTACCACCTGCTACCTCCTGGATCTGAACCACCCATGGTTTCTCACCAAGGTTATTATAATGGCCTCCTGACTAATACCTTTGCTTCCTCCCTTGCCTTCCTATAGAGCATTTTATAAAGCAGTCAGTTACACATATATTTTAATGTAACTCAGGTATGTCATTCCTTTGCTTAAATCCCTTCAGAAGCTTTCCAGTTTACTTAGTATTAAATCCAATGGCCTTCCCATATCCTCTAAAGTCCTATATATTCATTGCCCCTACTAGTTCTCTGACTTCCTAGATAACCAACCCCTTCTTCAGCCATTACTGCCCAGTAGCTACACTGGCCTCTTGCTTTTCCTCAAATAAACCCCACACACCGCTGTCCAAGGCATTAGTACCTGAGGACTTCTTGACCTAGTTCATCGTCCCCCAAGCAATCCACACTGCCCACTCCCTCTCCCTCCTTGGGAGAGGGTTTGGCTCAAATATCTCATGATCTTAGTGGTCATCCTTCATCACTCCATACAAAATGGCAACACCACCTCCTCCAGCTGATCCCTGGGACTCCCAGCTCCCAATTGGCCCCTTTATCCTGTATAAGTCATTATAGGTATGTATAGGAAAAAGAGAGAAAGATTATTTTCCACTATATTAGTTATTTATGTCTGTGTAACATGTATTATATCATAGGTTCTGTGGGGGTAGGAAATCACACATCGTTTTGGTTGTCTCTGGCTTAGGGATCCTCACAAGGCTGTAATCAAATTTTTGGCCAGGACTGCAGTCATGTCAAGTTGACTGGGGGAGGAGCCACTTCTAGGCTCAGTCACAGCCAGCTGGCCTCAGTTTCTTACTGGCCAGTTCCCTGCCACATGGACCTTTCCGTTGGGCAGCTCACCCCGTGACAGCTGGGAGGAGTGAGAGAGATGAGAATCACCGTCTCCTGATAACATGATCTCTGAAGTGACATCTCGTCACTTTTGCCACATTCTGTCATTAGAAGCAAGTCCCAAGGTCCAGTCCACACCCAAGAGTGGTGGGGTTACATAAGTAGAGAACCTCCAGGAGGTAGGGCTCATTGGGGACCATTTCACCAGCTGCCCATCACATCGCTATGGCATATAAGCATCCTGTTATGTTTGCTGTCGTGCCCCAGGGCAGAGAACATTGCCCGGCTAGGGAGGAGGCACCCAGTAGTGAGGGTTCATCCCACCCACTGCTTCCTCACCCCGGTCTGCTCTTCCCACTAACATGAGAATATTTTCTGTGCTGTCCTAGATTTAGAATTTGATACATGCCCGTTCCCCTCCTGAGACACATTATGGCTCTGCCTGTCCTTCGGAGCTCAGGTCAGGTGGTGCCTCTGCCACCCCCACTTTGTACCCCCTGTGCCCCTACTACTCCCTCCAGCGGTGAGCTCATGCGGTGCCTGTATCCCCACACAGGCTCACAGTTACTTCTGCATAAGTCTCAGCTCCTTCAGACTGTGAGCTTCTTGATGTTAACCACTGTGTCCGCCCAGGGTAAGCCCGGCCGGGGCCAGCGCAGTGCCTGTCCACCATGCTGTCATAGAGCACCGGGCAGAGTCCTCGCACACCAGGCAGAGTCCTCTGGACACCTCCTAGTGCCAAGTAAGTTAGTGGTTCCACTCTTTCGTTATTCCTAGTTCTTATTAAATGTTCTGTATTTGCCGAATAACTGAAGGTAAGTCCCAGAATCATGTATAATAAATGGATAAAATGGCACGAGCCTCTGTTTTCCTTTTGACTCTGAGATTCACACCGGCTCCATGTCATGAAAATTATCAATATATTAGCTTAGCCCAGCTACGCGAGCCCAATAAAGTTTCTACCCCAGGGGTCAGGAAGTCTTCTTTGCCTGGGTCTTGGAGAGACAGCACATCATGCCTGCAACTATAGTCATCTTAGAGTTTGGTATGAATCCAAAGGTGTGATCCTGCGAGTGCGTGTGCTTCAGAAGGATGGCAGAAAGAGCAGACGTGAGCCATAGTTTACTGCTTCTCTGGATGTAAGCAGAGTGCCTTCTAGGGAGAAAGTTTCCAGGCTATGGAGGACATTCAGGTTGTAAGGAACACATAGAACTGGGCTCCAGATCAAACCAGAAGTTTAAACAGACTTTTGAGTGTGGTAATAGTTCTCATTAGAAGTCAAGCAGATGAGTCTTACACCTAAAATAAGCATATATATTTTGGTAGCTTGATGTTGCAAAGGTCAATAGGCAGCGCCAGATGGTGCCTCGGTGTGTGGGTCCGTGCGTGTGCACGTGCACACAGGCCTGCTTGTCTTAAAACAGGAAGCTGCATTTGCATCCTCAGACCCATCTGCTCTGACAGCAGTAAACAATCTACAGAGGCTTAAAGCATATGGATTGCAGGGTTGATTTCACTTAAGGGCAAAGCGTTTGCCCAGAGTTTTCCATGATTTGATCAAAACATTTCTGAGCTTCCCTCATTGTTCTTAGCAGCATTTACTGCAGGTGGCAGGGGTCCACCTAGATCATTCCTGCTGGTGAGTCACAGAGGGCAATTCTTACTTAAATATTTATAGAATCCAATTGCCTTTCTGCTCACATGCAGCCCACTCTACCTGGATTGTCTGCTTATTTGTTTGTTTTCTCAGCTGCCCGGAATAGTGAAAACATATGTCGAGGTTTTGGTTTTGGTTTCATTTTTTTTTCTCAAGAATCAACTACATCTTAGTGAGAGCAGTGCTCATGACAGAGAACAGAGTAATGACCCAAACTTCGTCTGAGTGAGTTGGAATCCTTGTTCAATAACAAAGAAACTCAGCTCAACGCTGTGCACTGAACAGGTTGGGTGGGTGCAAGATGGCCGCCACTTGGGAAAATGCAAACCATTGCTGTGATAAAGAGGGGCAAGTGTTTCTCTTCTCTTCACTTTATTTTACGATCTTCTTTTTCTTTGAGTGTTACTCATGCAGCTCCAGGCTCTAGACAAGTCTTCTCTGTAATGCCTGGCTTGTCAGAATAAGGTCAAGTGTGAAGTCAGTAAGACTTAGCACTTACAGCACTAATTACTTTTTAAAGAAAACCTCAAAAGGTAGATAAATACATTAATTAATCTCTGATTGTGTATTTTAGAGCCTGTAAGATCTGTGTGAAGAAGAGAGTCCAGGCAGACGAGGAGGTCTGAACATTCTCTAGTTGATCTCTTGTCTCCCCAGAGAGGAAAGTATATTTAAGACACATTCTCTTCTTATATATAGGAATATATTTAAGCAATCTTTTGGCAAATCTTGAAAAATTACACTGAGCAGAAAAATAAACCCCAGAAATAATTAGTGTTACAAAAAAGTAGGCTATTACACAATTATTTTATTAACTGATTATTTATTATTAAAAGGGAAAAAGAGTGAATCAGCATCTCACTTTCTCTTTTTTTATTTTTATTTTAATTTTTTTTTGTTATAAGTGGAAAGGAAACCACCAGAGTTAAATGAACAATTTGAGAGCTGAGTTATCAGTTGATGGGATGTAAATAGATCAGGCAGACAGCCCATGACTTTGAAAACTGGTTTTTGATGTCGGAGCAATTTTAGAAATAGTAAGTAGAATGAGACTAAGTTCTAGGTTTGATCCTTTAAAGAAAAGGCAAAATCACCTATCTGTTAAACATACCTAAAGAAATCTATGCCAATTTGACTTTGTTTAGTTAGAAATCTTTCCAACTAAACTAAGCTAGGTAAATTGTACCGAGAGTGCACAAGAAGGACAGAAGAGCCACAGTGTAGAAAGTCTGTCAATTCCTGTCTTCTACCAATAATGACATATTTTATACACATAGCTAACCCCCCCTTTTTGAGAGAGAGAGAGAGAGAGAGCACATACGCACACATGAGCAGGGGCAGGGAGGGACAGAGGGAGGAGAGAGAATCTTAAGCATGCTGCTCACTGAGTTCTATCTCACGACCCTGAGGCCATGACCTGAGCCGAAATCAAGAGTCGGACACCTAACCAACTGAGCCACCCAGGCACCCCTAGCCAACTCTTGATCCAGATGTAAATGCATGCATTTTGATACATTAACACAGTGACTGGTGTGACAAAATCCCGAACTGATATCTCAGCATTCTACAAATTGAAGGGATGATAAAAGATCCTTCCATATGAGATGAATGACATCCATATGCTATAAGCATCTTTAAGAGAGATGTAAGTTACAGCTGTGGGTGTCCCACAAATATCACTTATTTGTTTTGGGAAGGGCCCTAGGAAAAGGGATGGAAACACCCAAGGGAAAGTTTTCTTGCCCAAAGTTAAGATTTACAATGTAATTGTTGCTCCATGAGGCCAGAGATTCTGTTTCTGTTTTCCCTTTTCACTGCTAACTACATCATCACATATAGGTAGAGGGGCTCCTTAGTGAAGTCCTTTCGCATGTTGGTTTTGAAGTGGGTGTAATACATCCTAGCTTTGACATAGCACCCCGACTGGTCTCTTTTCTCTTACTCTTACTCCACAACCCTCTCTCCAGTCTCCAAGCAAAACAACTGTAACGTTTTCAAAGCAAGTCCCACCCACTGTTTGGGGCCCTTCCTGACCCAGCCTGGCTTACCACACATGGGACTCCTCCTCAGACTCCTCCATCCCCACCCACACTCCAGCCACACCAGCCTGCAGGCCCATCCCTAACAAGACCACCTGCTTCTCTGCCTTTGGGACTTGGCACCTGCTTTCTCCTCTGCTTGAAATGTCCTGCATGATTCATATGGTCGGCCCTTCTGCTCATTCGAATCTCAGCAAAACGTCTTTAAATAAAAGTAAGAAAAACAGTAACAACCAACACTTTCACACCACACCACAAGCCTAGCACTATGCTAAATGCTTTATGTACATAAACTCAGTATCAATAACAAAACTAGAAGTCAACCTTATGGTTATCAACCTCACTTTCAGAGGAAGAAACTAAGGCACAGAGAGGCTAAGAAAACTGCTTAAGGTCAGACACTAGTAAATGACAGAAATAAATTTGATCCCGTATCTCAAGGTTATGATTTTCACCAGTTCTGCTCTGTCTCTCAGGAGACTGCCACCCTGTTACCTTCTAATAGTACTTTGTTTTAATTTTCTTGATAGGACTTATCACTGATATTTTTCCTATCTATTTGTTTATCCATGTATCTACTTCTTTACTTTTACAAATCACTGTGTTTCCTTTTTCTCTGAGGCTGACGTGCACTTCTCCTTTATTGACAACATGGTGTCCAACGTCTAGAGCAGTTCCTGGCATGTGGGAAGCACCCACCAAATATTCGCTGAATTAATTAGTGAACGAATGAGCATGTGCCTGTCCAGTGGTCAGCTCAGGCCTCTGAGGTGGTGAATTGGATCTGGCCACTCATCTCCTCAAGGGGTTCAGGGTTCTTAACCATTTGTTCACCTAAAGGTGATCAAACCTTATGATTCTTCCTGACCTTCCTGAGGAGAAACCAATTTACCAATCAGAATGATGATTTAGTGACTCACTGTGAGCAATATTCCTGTCACCCACATTTGCCACCTGTTAGGCCTCTATGGGAAACAAATGAAGATCAGAGGGTTGCTCAGCAGATATAAAAATATCACAAAGGGAATTTTGAAGACTTTGCAGGATATTTTAATCAAGCAGTGGCAGCTCGATGAATCACCCTCCCCAGTGACCAGGCACTTCTCACCAACTGGCAGAATTCCCAATCGACAGGGACTCTTAGTCTTTCATAAAGACTGTACGTTCTCACTCTCCAGCCCTGTAGAAATCCTTATTCTCTTTTGTATCTGTCTTTTCCAGTCTCTTCAGTTTTGTAGAAGAAACCTACTTCAAATGCCCTTTCCAGGAGGCACCCACCTCTCTGCTCTGTATGGGTCCTCACACTAGATCCTTTTTCTGATGACACTTTCATGTAGCTCAGTTCCCAATGACTCAATTCAGAGTCTCAAGCTATGATCTCATGGGCTCAGGCTCGTTCGTAGATTGGTTATTTTGGAGTCCAGATTCTCTATCTGGTACAATTATTTAAGTGGGGTCAGAGTAGAGGGAGACAAGAGTTGTGTAAGGAAGTCAGCTGAGGCTTTGGGGAGTGAGGCAGTTTCTCAGGAAAAGGACTTGTGCGGAGAAACAATGACTGTCACCCCTAGGGCACATCTAGACATGCACACCTGACCCTCAGATTGTCCCTTAGTCCCCGCTATCCACTTCCAATAAAGACCACCCTTAAACCTACGGTAGCATCAGGCTCCATATTTGTAACCATATGTATAGCAGCAGTACAACAGAAAAAGGGAGGACGTGCCGTGAAATAACATAGCCCAGGTTAGATTTCCAAACCTAATAGTTACTGTACTAACTCTGCTCAAGTTTCACTTTCTTCATAATCACTGTACCTACCTCACAAGTGTTGTCATGAGGATGAAATGAAATAATACTCATGAAGTCCTTAACACAGTGCCTAGCACAAATTCAACAATATTGATGACAATTATTATTATTTTACCAATGACAGAAGGCATTGGCTATGTCCACTAGCACAAAAGCTTCCAAATACACTAAGTAGGGTAAAATATTTTCTATCTTGTGAAAGAAAGACAAGCTCCAAAGAGGATGTTATACATAAGACAACATTTAAATATGGCCAGAGTAGAGTCTCCTTGTAGATCTGCTTCCTAAGCAAGGAGAGACTTTGTCCACACGGCTTGCTGAGAACGTTGCTACAATGCCAAGTGCCTGGACCATCACTCTCCACAGGTCATTCAGAGGCCCTCAAGAAATAAATAAAAATAAAATTTCCATAGTCAAATAAGATTAGGAAACACTATCCATCCTTTTTGGAAAGTCACAATGAACGTTAGCATATTAAGGGTAGTAAATAATCTTCCATTAAAAAATCAGATTGAGGCGTACCTGGGTGGCTTAATCAGTCAAGCGTCTGCCTTCGGCTCAGGTCATGATCTCAGGGTCCTGGGATCGAGCCCCGCATCGGGCTCCCTGCTCAGCGGGAAGCCTGCTTCTCCCTCCCCCTCTGCCCCTCCCCTCTAATTGTGTTCTCTCTCACTAGTTCTGCTCTTTCTCTCTCTCCCTCAAATAAATGAGTAATCTTTAAAAAAATCAGATTGAGGGCGCCTGGGTGGCTCAGTTGGTTAAGCGACTGCCTTCGGCTCAGGTCATGATCCTGGAGTCCCTGGATCGAGTCCCGCATCGGGCTCCCTGCTCGGCAGGGAGTCTGCTTCTCCCTCTGCCCCTCCCCCCTCTCATGTGCTTGCTCTCTCTCATTCTCTCTCTCAAATAAATAAATAAAAAATCTTTAAAAAAAATAAAAAATAAAAAATAAAAAAAAAAATAAAAAAATCAGATTGAACGTGCTTTATGTATCAGCCTTATTTGACAAAAAGCCATGAGCCTTCCTATATATTTTTTTTTTTTTCATTTCATGCCTGTTATCTCACCAAAAAAAAGTTCTGGCAGAGCATTTTATAAACACTCCCACAGACAGAGATTCCAGGGTAGGTGGTCACTTCCTCCTTCCCACTTTGAAAAACATACAAGAAACTAGAAAATCCCCTGCTGATCACCTGACCAATGCAGTGATTTCTGACTCTGCAATCTTGCCCTCAATTGCAAGGCCATCACCAGCACAGTAAGACAAGTAACAGCCCCTCCAGGCTGGAAGGATTTCCATACAGCAGTCCCCAGAACCTGTGACTGTCACCTTAAATGACAAAGGGAACTTTGCAGGTGCAATTAAGGGTTAGGATTCTGAGTTGGGAAGATAATCCTGGATTATCTGGGTGGGCTCAGTGTCATCCATCCCATGAAGATCCTTTCCTGGCTGGGATACACAACCATACGAGGAAGGTAAGGAATTGGGACAGGACAAGGACTTCATCTGCCTGTATCAGCTTTGAAGATGGAGGAAGATGAGCCAAGTAACAAGGCAGAAACTGGAAATGGCCTTTGTTCCTAGCCAACAAACTCAGAGAATGATCCAACAACCACAAGGAAGGGAATTCTGACAACAAAACAAATGAGCAGAGAAACAGATCCTCCTCCAGAGCCTACAGAAAGGAACACAGTCTTACCATATCTTAATTTCAGCCCAGTAAGACCTGTACCAAACTTGAAGCCTACTGATAGATAAAAAGGTAATATTGTAAGCTATTAAGGTTATATAGTCAGATAATAAAATGGTCTTGTTTTAAGCCTCTAACTTTGAGGATTTGTTATAGGAGCAACAGGAAATGAGCATAAACTTCATGCTCACAAATAACATTTTTGATCAATTAATGTGTGCCAGGCCATCTCTACACACTTAGTATGCGCATGTATTAATCCACTAATCAACCCATAGATCCTCACAAGTAGACTGAGAGGTAGCTTCTGTCATTATCCCCATTTGTGGAGTGTAAACTGAAGCACGGAGAGCTTAGGAAACTCGCTTAGGGTCATAGAGCTAGTAGATCTGAAATTCAAATGCAAGCCATGTGTCTCTAGACACTAGGCTCTGATTCATGAGGACCACCAGGCTCAGTGAGGATCCTGTTCTAGGAAATAAGTAATAGTCTAGGTTTCTTCAGACACTATGGACTCCCCTATTAAAATTAAATTATAAATCTCTACTTTATCTTCATATTTAATTTAGCCTCCACATTTTCTATTGCTTATCAGATAATGCAAATTTTGGGACCAAGCTGAACATGAATTGTACTAATTTTATTAGCCCAATTTCAATTTTAAACACAACAAATTTATGCATCCAATTAGTCGTAAACCCGGATTTTCTAAGAAATATTCTCCATGCTCTTTTAAAACCTTCATCCATCATTGGCAACATATTGAATATCTGAGTTTTTTATTTATATAATACTTCTCTATTATTAACTCTTTATTAACTAATTAAATATGGGCTTATTACATGCTTAGTATTGTGGCTAGGAAAGAAAATATAAAAGAAGTATATAAGGTGCAGCCTTGGCCCTCATAATCTGTACGAATTTAGGAAAATAAGACACACACATCAGAATCAATTTTTATAGAATTCTCAACTTGCTGTAATTCCCCCACTTTCCCACGAGGAGCAAGACCATTTGAATATTCTGTAATTTAGAACTGAATTAATTAGAGGTCAACCCACTTATCACAATCTATCCTGCATCCATTTTCTCAAATGTCGAAGTAAAATTTATGTCACCTAGGATTAATATACAGAGAGACATGGTTGAAAACAAATACACACACACACAGAAGTACATAACAGAAGCACACATATGTACATTCCCCTCCAACCTCACTTCACATCCTTAGAAGCTCTTTATGGCTTTGGTGGTCTCCAGAAATGTTCAGAGGACAATGATTCAAACATTTAACACACATGTATATAGAAATACTCAAAAGCATGGATCCTTCTAAATACCTAGGATGCCAAGTCCCAAGTTCCCTTTTAGGACTGGCTCTTTGTAACCAGAGAAATAACCCTGAATAAACCTCTCTCTAAACGTTGTGAAATGTGTCAACAAAGCATGAAGAACAAGTGGAACAGAGAGACCACCGAGTCCTCTCTCTTCCCCTTCGAGAGGACACAGCCAGTGGCTTCCTATGTCAGCAGAAGACCTCTTTCTGAATCTCTTGCACCTTTCTTTTTTGAGCATCATGGACAGTGTTCCTCACCTAAAAATTTATAATCTAGTTAATTAGCCAGAGTCCCTCTCCACAGAGAGCTTAAGATAATATGAAAAGGATTAAAGAGGTTTGCAATAAAGAAAAAAAGAAAACTAAGGCTCTAATATGAACTTTTTTTGAATACCAAGGAAAAAGACACTTGAAGGCAATGGACTCTCATAAGAGGGGTTCATCTGAGAATGCCCTTTGATTCCTAATCTAGCTCCTCTTACTTGAAGTTCATGTGCCTTCTACATTCACCTCTTGTTCTGAATCTTTACCTCCATCTATGAGAAAAATGTCACTGCTCCCAGAGTAAAACCCCATTTCCTTAGGTTCTTTCCCCTTTCCTTTCACAGATTACTAAGTCTACATCTTGCAAATTTGAGTAGCACTCCAAGGCTTCAGCAATGTAGACAGTGGTCTCTGGTGACCCAAGCCCTGCAGCAAGAGGGAAAGGGAGGGATGGGCTGGGACAAGATGAGCCTGGTTCCTTTGGTGATGGCAGAAGTGGGTCCGCCAATCCAAGTTCTCTCTGATACTCCTGCAAGTGTGAAGAGTAAACCTACTGATTCCTTTAAATAGTAAATCTTTCTGCCCCTCCTCCCACTAACAGAACAGCCTAAAATCCAGGTAGTCAGATTAAGAAAGAGATAGGCAAATTTCATGATCTCAAGATCATTTTCAGAGTATCCTCTTCTGGCTGCACTTTCTCAGCCAGGAATGGAAACAGCGGCTTCAAACGGACAAGATCAGGAGATGTTAGCACCAATATGCAAGGTAGAGCTCGTGTTTGTTGTTCTGGATGGCCTTCCTGTTTTGACATGCTTCTTCATAGTTTAATCTAAGAAACTAGTGACATATTAGGACACATATCTTTGCACTTGGCAAATCTATAAAAGGAAAGCAAATATGTCACGTCTGAAGAACAGTGAGGACAAATGCTGATTTGTGGCCTAATGGGCAACTCCAGAACCCATGACCGGATATGCTCATTCTCAAAGGGGATTGTTCCTTTTCTGCTTGGATCTGTGATGCCCTTCCCATAGAGGCTTTGTTTTTGAGAACTTCTTCTACTTCTACTTTCTTCTCAGGACCTTTTGTTGGTTTATTTACAAAACCAACTCTAACCTAACTGTATATTGCCCTGTTAAAGGCTGCTGGCTGATGTACAAAATAATAAAGCTTTATGAAATCCTGGCCAGAATCTTGGTGAAAATGAGACCCTTCCTTTTGTTCAGCACCGTGAACTGTAGTGATGTCTCTCACATTTTTCCCTTACCTTTTCTCTTGGTTCCGACGGCCTCTTTGTGAGCTGCCTTGTTATGTGGTTGACCGTACACCTGTCGTATTTTCTAACAACTCGCCTTCTAGGTCATAATCTTTTAGGCTATTTATTTTGAAGAGATCCCTAGAGAAGAAAATACCAATTTTAAGATTCTGAAAACTTTCCACCTCCTTTTAAATTAAGGGAAAAAAATAGATGTCCAGAAGAGTTACAGAAGTAGTAGAGAGTGTTCCAATAGTGATGCAGCCTTTCCTAAAGACGACACCTTACAGAACCATAGCACCGCTGCCAAAGTGAAGGAGTTAACACTGGTACCTTAGGATGCACTAAACCACAGACCCTATTTGGAGCTCACCAACTCTTCCATGAATGTTCTTTTCCTGCACCCAGATCTTGTTCAGGGTCCTCAATTCAACTAGTCATCATGTTTCCTTAGTCTCTTCTGATCTGTGACAGTTCCTCAGTCTTTCCTTCTCTTTCACAATCTTGAGACTTCTAAAGAGTACTGATCAATTATTTTATTTTATAAAAGGTCTCTTAATTGGGGTTTGTCATACGTCCTCTCGAAATTTGACTGAGGCTATGCATCCCCATAAAGAACGCCACAAAGGTGAAGCGCCTAAGTGCATCTTTCTGGAGGTGCATGACATTGATGGATCATATTCTGCTGATGTTAAATGTCATCCATTGGTTAGGCAATGTGCCATATTCTTCTAATGTAAAGTTATTATGTTTTTTCCTTGTAATTAATATTTGTGTTGTGGAAAATACTCTGAAATTATGCAAATATACTCTTTCTCCTTAAGGTTTTTGTCCGTTAACTTTTGCATCCATTTGCAGATCTTGCATGCTGCAGTCATTACCATGATGTTCTCATGGAGATTTTATTTCCTTCATTCCTTCTACATTTATTAATTGGATTTCTTTTAGAAGGAAGAACTGTCCATTCTCTCCCATTAATTTATTCTTAGTTATTTTTATAACATGGACTAAATATTTTTATATTATAGACTAGAACATATATATATTATTCTTTGTATTATAATCCAGTATTATGATTTATTTGGTTGTATAAATTGTTTCACTTTTGGCCATTAGGTGCTGCTTTGTGCCCTTTCAACGTATTTACATTTGTTTTATGTTGTTGTTCAAGTACTTCCTCACTTTCCGGCACTACACTATTCCCCACGACTTTTTTTTTTTTTTGTAAATGGCTATGTTGTACTTCATTTATAGAAGTAACACAGATTGTTTATCCATTAACCCATTGAATGATACCAGACTTGTTCCCACTTATTTAGTACTACAAATAAAACTGCTGTAAATATTCACACAAACATTCGGCAAACATTAAGTTTTTATTTCTTTTGGATAAATATGTAGGACTGAAATCTTCAGATCACATGGTATGTGTATGTATAACTTTATTTTTAAGATTTATTTATTTATTTGAGAGAGAGAGAGAGAGAAAGAGCGAGTGGGGAGTGGGAGAGGGAGAGAATCTTAAGCAGTCACCCCACTGAGCATAGATCCCGATGTGGGACTTGATATCATGACCCTGGGATCATGACCTCAGCTGAAACCAAGAGTTGGATGCTTAGCCGACTGAGCCACCCAGGCACCCTTGGGGATGCCTAAATTTATAAGAAACCTTGGAGCTGATTCCAATAGTGCCTGTCCAATCTTACATCTCTACCAGCAAAATATGGGAACTTAAGTAGCTTCATGTACTTGTTAACAATTGGAATTGTCAAGTTTTTCACCCTTTGTTTTTGTTTATAATTAGCCATCCTAAAGGGTGTATAGTGGAAACTCTGTGTTTAATTTTCATGTCCCTATTGACTAGTGTTGAGAATATTTTCCTATAATTATTTGCAATCCATAAATTTTCTTCAGTGAAATGTCTATTTCTGTCCATTTGCAAAATTGGGTTGTCAATTTATTACGGAGAGTATTACTTACATATTCTGCATAAAGATTGTTTGTTGAAATATAATTTGTAAAATATCTGTGACATGCATTTTCATTCTCTTAAGTAGTAACTTTTACAAAGCAAGTTTTAAATTTCTATAAAGTCTGATTTATCAATTTTTTTTCTTTTGTGGATTATGCTTTTAGTATCATCTCTAAAAACTCTTACTCTAACCCAAGGGCATGCATATTTTCTACTGTCTTTGTTACCTATTATTTTTATGGTTTAATGTGTTACATTTATGTCTATGATCCATTATAACTTTATGTCTGCATAAGATGTGTGGTATAGGCCAACGATCATGTTTTTGCAAGTGGACATCCAGCACCATTTTTTAAAATACTATCCCTCTCTATTTTATAGACTTTACAATTTTATCAAAAATCAGTTGATCAGGGCACTTGGGTGTTTCAGTCAATTAAGCACCTGCCTTTTGGCTCAGGTCATGAGATCGAGTCCTGTATCAGGCTTCCTGCTCAACGGGGAGCCTGCTTCTCCCTCTCCTTCTGCTGCTCCCCCTGTTCATGCTCACTTGCTCTCTCTGTCAAATAAATAAATAAAATCTTTTTAAAAAATCAGTTGATCATATTCATGGCAGTCCATTTCTGGATTTGCATGCTATCCCATTCACACCAATACAACAGTACCTTAATTAATGAGCTTTATAGCAAGTCTTCACATCAGGCCTTTTTTCTGTTTTTTTTTTTTGAAGCCTTCAAGTGTACTTTGTTTCTTCAATCACGTCATATTTTAGTGGGTACAACCTCTATTGGCATCAGTTATGAGTTGGTTTTTAAACAACACAGTATTAACTGAGCTGGGATGATTAGTGACTTCTCCATATCTTTGGGGTGACTCTGCTAATAGAGGTGTGTATGTCCATAGAGCAACATGGAAAGAGACTTCAGTGCTATTACAGCAGTCCGTACTTTCTGTGGGATAGATTTATCATGCACATATTTTTTGACACATATATTGACAAAAATATTTTTCATAAGTGTGTATGTTCATATGACAATGATATTTGTCATATATAGGTATGAATGTATATATTTTGTGAGTTTTAATTTCATGTCTTTAAAAGCAAAAAACATTTTTTTAATGGTAAAAACAGAAGTCACCCAGAACACTAAATAATATTAGATAGGTCAGAATAATTTAAGCCTGGTTTACATAGATAAGTAAAATATTTTTAAAAAGAACTATTTATTGCTGTTTTATTTACATTTATATAATTAAACCAAATTGTTTGTTTGGTTTTACTATGCAAATGTAGCATACCTTTATTGCAAATAGATTGTTTATGTTTTCGTGAAGCAAGTTTAAAAACAAAAACCAATGGGAAATGAAATACTCTGTGGCTTTTTTAAATAGGTTTCTACACTGAATTGGACAAGGATGTCTCCCTTAGGGAGTAAACAGGGCTCCAGAGATTGCGTTTCATCTTAATTTTTGTATGTTGATTTATCACCAGTCACATAAAAAAACCATTTAGGAAGACCTCATGACTTGATTAAATCTGATTGTATCCTCATCTATCATTATATTTGTTCCAAGGCCATTCCAAATTTATCAGACGGGAGGTTAATCACAGTGACTCATGGCAATTTGGGGGAAGGATATCATACCACCACTTTGCTTTAGATGTATTGTGTGAGTTAACTCCATCACCAGGGAAGTAGAAAGCTTCAGGAATCTGTAAGAGGACGCTGAGAACTTTTTTTGGTTCAGTATCAATTTGACGCAGCGAGAAATAGCCTTATTTGACAGTGAGAGGGAAAGCAAGGAAGAGGGAGTGAGGGAGGGAAGAAAGAGAAAGAGATGATGCCGATGGGGAAAGCCAACTCAAGAGAATGCAGGTGATGAATGGATGTCCATAACACAATGAGGAGAGTTGGAGGCAAAAGAAAGCAGAAAAGGGATTGGGAAAAGATGGCGGAGGAGTAGGGGACCCTATTCCAACCGGTCCCTGGAATTGAGCTGATATCTACCAGACCACCCTGAACACCCACGAAATCAGCCTGAGATGTAAGAAGATAGATCTGGAGCTCTACAAACAGAATATCACAGGCGGTTGGTTTCAAGGTAGGAAGCGGGGAGCCATGATCCGGTGGGCAGGTATTGGAGGATAAACGGCAGCAGGAGGGAGGCTGGCCGTGGGGATCCTACACCACCAGTGAGCGACAGCCTCGCTCGCTGGGGATTGGGCACAGACTTGCAGCCCAATAGGGACGGGGAAAGGACCGTGGGGCAGCCCCCCTGACAGAAACTGGAGTGGCAGGGCTCCACATGCGAACTGGGGGCAGCTGGTGGTTTTAGAAGCAAAGGCAGAGGTGCCCTGACCTGGAGGTGAGGACTGGGAGCGCTGCGGAGGGGCACACAACCCAGGATGCTGCAGTTTATAGTAGCACAGACAGAAATGGAGATAGTATGGCCTGGAGAGCTCACTGAAGAACAGACTGCGATCTCTCGGCTCTGAGGCAAAGGGTTGGAAACGGTCTCTTCTGCTCTGACTCGCAGAAGAGATGCAGAAAGCTGCCAGGGAAAGCCACCAGAGAACAAAAGCCCCAAAAAAACGGTTTTCACTGAGCCCATCCCCCGCCACAGGGGCAGGGCAACTCTGCCCAAACAGGGTGGTCTGAGTCACAGTGCAGCAGGCCCCTCCCCCAGAGACAGGCTGGGAAAACAAGAGGCCAGCAACCCTAAGGTCCCTAGAAAACAGGTGCATCTTGCTCAGGTTGTGGTCAGTAATTTGGACTCTACATTCTCTCAACCACCCCTCAACAGAATGACTAGGAGGAGGAATCCCCAAAATAGGACAGACTCAGAGATTATGACTTATGCCACAGATTTACAAATGGATACAGATATAACCAAGATGTCGGAGATGGAATTCAGGCTAGCAATTGTGAGAACAATAGCTAGAATGGAGAAATCAATTAATGGCAACATAGAGTCTCTATGGGCAGAAATGAAAGCTAAATTGGCAGAACTTAAAAATACTATCAATGAGATCCAATCTAATCTAGATAATCTAACAGCTAGGGTAAGTGAGGCAGAAGAATGAATTAGTGACCTGGAACACAATTAAATAGATAAAAAGGGAAAAGAGGAAGCCAGGGAAAAACAACTCAGAATCCATGAAAATAGAATCAGAGAAATAAGTGACACCATGAAACGTTCCAATGTCAGAATTATTGGGATCCCAGAGGGGGTGGAGAGAGAGAGGACTAGGAGATATATTTGAGCAAATCGTAGCTGAGAACTTCCGTAATCTGGGGAATGAAACAAACATTCGTGTCCTAGAGGCAGAGAGGACCCCTCCCAAGATCAAGGAAAACAGGCCAACACCCAGCATGTAATAGTAAAACTCCCAAATCTTAGAACCAAGGAAACCATCTTAAGGGCAGTTAGGGGGAAGAGATTCCTTACGTACAGAGGGAGGAACATCAGAATAACGTCAGACCTATCCACAGAGACCTGGCAAGCCAGAAAGGCCTGGCAAGACATATTCAGGGTACTAAACGAGAAGAACATGCAGCCAAGAATACTTTATCCGGCAAGGCTGTCATTTAGAATGGATGGAGAGATGCAGAGCTTCCAAGACCGGCAGAAACTGAAAGAATATGTGACCACTAAGCCGGCCCTGCAAGAAATATTAAGGGGGATTCTATAAAAGGAGAAAGACCCCAAGAGTGATCTACAACAGAAATTTACAGAGACAATCTATAAAAACAAGGTCTTCTACAGGCAACGTGATGACAATTAATTCATATCTTTCAATAATCACTCTCAGCATGAACGGCCTAAATGCTCCCATAAAACGGCGCAGGGTTGCAGATTGGATAAAAAGACAGGACCCATCCATATGCTGTCTATGAGAGACTTATTTTGAACCTAAAGATACATCCAGACTGAAAGTGAAGTGATGGAGATCCATCTTCCATGCCAGTGGACCTCAAAAGAAAGCTGGGGTAGCAATTCTTATATCAGACAAATTAGATTTTAAGCTAAAGACTGTAGTTAGAGACACAGATGGACACTATATCATTCTGAAAGGGTCCAACAAGATCTAACAATTGTAAATATCTATGCCCCCAACATGGGAGCAGCCATCTACATAAGCCAACTGTTAACCAAAATAAAGAGTCATATTGATAACAATATGTTAATTGTAAGAGACCTCAATACTCCACTCTCAGCAGTGGACAGATCATCTAAGCAGAAAATCAACAAAGAAACAAGAGCTTTGAATGACACACTGGACCAGATGGACTTCATAGATATATACAGAACATTCCACCCTAAAACAACAGAATACTCATTCTTCTCGAGCATGCATGGAACTTTCTCCAGAATAGACCACATACTGGGTCACAAATCAGGACTCAACCGATACCAAAAGATTGAGATTATTCCCTGCATATTCTCAGACCACAATGCTTTAAAACTGGAACTCAATCATAAGAAAAAATTTGGCAGAAATTCAAACACTTGGAAGCTAAAGACCACTCTGCTCAAGAATGTTTGGGTCAACCAGGAAATCAAAGAAGAACTTAAACCATTCATGGAAACCAATGAGAACGAAAACACATCGGTCCAAAACCTATGGGATACTGCAAAGGCAGTCCTAAGGGGGAAATACATAGCCATCCAAGCCTCACTCAAAAAAATAGAAAAATCCTGAATTCACCAACTAACTCTACACCTTAAAGAACTAGAGAAAAAGCAACAAACAATGCCTAAGCCATGCATTAGAAGAGAAATAATTAAGATTAGAGCAGAGATCAATGAATTAGAAACCAGAAATACAGTAGATCAGATCAACGAAACTAGAAGCTGGTTCTTTGAAAGAATTAATAAGATCGAAAAACCACTGGCCAGACTTATCCAAAAGAAAAGAGAAAGGACCCAAATTAATAAAATTATGAATGAAAGGGGAGAGATTATGACTAACACCAAGGAAATAGAAACAATTATTAGAAATTATTATCAACAACTATATGCCAATAAACTGAGCAATCTGGATGAAATGGATGCCTTCCTAGAAACCTATAAGCTGGCAAGACTGAAACAGGAAGAAATTGACAACCTGATTAGGCCAATAACCAGTAACGAGATTGAAGCAGTGATCAAAAACCTCCCAAAAAACAAGAGTCCAGGGCCTGATGGATTCCCTGGGGAACTCTACCAAACATTCAAAGATGAAATAATACCTATTCTACTGAAGCTGTTTCAAAAAATAGAAACAGAAGGAAAGCTTCCAGACTCCTTCTATGAGGCCAGCATTACCTCAATCCCCAAACCAGGCAGAGACCCCATCAAAAAGGAGAATTTCAGACCGATATCCCTGATGAATGATGGATTCCAAAATCCTCAACAAAATCCTAGCTAATAGGACCCAACAATACATTAAAAAGATCATCCACCACGACCAAATGGGATTTATCCCTGGGATGCAAGGGTGGTTCAACATTTGCAAATCAATCAATGTGATAGAACACATTAATAAGAGGAGAGAGAAGAACCATACGGTCCTCTCAAGTGATGCAGAAAAAGCATTTTGACAAAATACAGCATCCTTTCCCAATTAAAACTCTTCAGAGTATAGGGATAGAGGGAACATACCTCAAGTTCATAAAATCCATCTATGAAAAACCCACAGTGAATATCATCCTCAATGGGGAAAAGCTGAGAGCCTTTCCCTTAAGATCAGGAACACGTCAAGGATGCCCATTCTCGCCACTATTGTTCAACATAGTACTAGAAGTCCTAACAACAGCAATCAGACAACAAAAAGAAATAAAAGGTATTCAAATTGGCAAAGAAGAAGTCAAACTCTCTCTTTTCACAGATGACATGATACTTTATGTGGAAAACCCAAAAGACTCCACCCCCAAAATACTAGAACTCATACACCAATTCAGTAGTGTGGCAGGATACAAAATCAATGCACAGAAATCAGTTGCTTTCTTATACACTAACAACGCAACTGTAGAAAGAGAAATTAGAGAAACGATTCCATTTACAATAGCACCAAAAACCATAAGATACCTCGGAATAAATCTAACCAAAAAGGTAAAGGATCTATACTCTAGGAACTACAGAACACTCATGAAAGAAATTGAAGAAGACACAAAAAGATGGAAAAACATTCCATGCTCATGGATCGGAAGAATAAACATTGTTAAAATGTCTGTGCTACCCAGAGCAATCTATACCTTCAATGCCATCCCGATCAAAATTCCAATGACATTTTTCAAAGTGCTGGAACAAACAATCTTAAAATTTGTATGGAATCAGAAAAGACCCTGAATAACCAAGGAAATGTTGAAAAAGAAAAACAAAGCTGGGGGCATCACGTTGCCCGATTTCAAGCTATATTCCAAAGCTGTGATCACCAAGACAGCATGGTACTGGCACAAAAACAGACATACAGACCAATGGAACAGAATAGAGAGCCCAGATATGGATCCTCAACTCTATGGTCAAATAATCTTTGACAAAGCAGGAAAAAACATGCAATGGAAAAAAGACAGTCTCTTCAATAAATGGTGCTGGGAAAATTGGACAGCCACATGCAGAAGCCTGAAACTCGACCATTCTCTAACACCCTACACAAAGATAAACTCAAAATGGATGAAAGACCTCAATGTGAGACAAGAATCCATCAAAATCCTAGAGAAGAACATGGGCAGTAACCTCTTTGACATCACCCACAGCAACTTCTTTCAAGATACATCTCCAAAGGCTAGTGAAACAAAAGCAAAAATGAACTTTTGGGACTTCATCAAGATAAAAAGCTTCTGCACAGCAAAGGAAACAGTCAACAAAACAAAGAGGCAACCCACAGAATGGGAGAAGATATTTGCAAATGACACTACAGATAAAGGGCTGATATCCAAGATTTATAAAGAACTTTTCAAACTCAAAATCCAAAAAACAAATAATCAAGTCAAAAAATGGGCAGATGACATGAAAAGACATTTCTCTGAAGAAGACATACAAATGGCTAACAGACACATGAAAAAATGTTCATCATCATTAGCCATCAGGAAAATTCCAATCAAAACCACATTAAGATACCACCTTACACCAGTTAGAATGGCAAAAATGGACAGGGAAAGAAACAACAAATGTTGTAGAGGTTGTGGAGAAAGGGGAACCCTCTAACACTGTTGTTGGGAATGCAAGTTGGTACAGCCACTTTGGAAAACAGTGTGGAGGTTCCTCAAAAAATTAAAAATAGAGCTACCCTATGACCCAGCAATTGCACTCCTGGGTATTTACCCCAAAGACACAGATGTAGTGAAAAGAAGGGCCATATGCACCCCAATGTTCATAGCAGCAATGTCCACAATAGCCAAACTGTGGAAAGAACAAAGATGCCCTTCAACAGATGAATGGATAAAGATGTGGTCCATATATACAATGGAATATTACTCAGCCATCAGAAAGGATGAATACCCAACTTTTACATCAACATGCATGGGACTGGAGGAGATTATGCTAAGTGAAATAAGTCAAGCAGAGAAAGTCAATTATCATATGATTTCACTTGTTTGTGGAACATAAGGAATAGCATGGAGGACATTAGGAGAAGGAAGGGAAAAATGGGGGGGGAATTGGAGGGAGAGATGAACCATGAGAGACTATGGACTCTGAGAAAGAAACATGGTTCCAGAGGGGTGGGGGGTGGGGGGATGGACTAGCCCGGTGATGGGTATTAAGGAGGGCACGTACTGCATGGAGCACTGGGTGTTATAGGAAAACAATGGATCGTGGATCACCACATCAAAAACCAATCATGTAATGTATGGTGACTAACATAACATAATAAAATAAAAATAAAATTAAAAAAAGCAGAAAAGAACACCTCTGCTTTTCGTCAGGGTTGGAGGTTTGCTGGCGGGTGAGCGAAGGATGCCTAGGCATTCTGTGGGAAATCGAGAAAGGGGCAGATAATGAAAGATGGTTAGGGCTTTCACTAAAGGTTGTTCATGGGTCCCCCTTGACATTCTACAGGAGACTGTTAGCAAAGCTCTTTCCAGTTATTCTTGTCCAGCGGATCGGAGCACCTGCGTCTTGAAGCAAAGACTAAAAACCATCAAGATGCTTGCTCTCCAACCAGTTACTGTACTGCCATTGTTATGTTTTTATCTTCTTATATCGTTTTCTTATGATTTTATGGAAATAAATCATTCTCCAGCTATAGCTATGTCATAAACTCCTTGAAAAAAGGGACTGTAATCTCCACAGTGTCTGGTATCAAAATAAGTAAAAATGGTTGTTCTCTAAGGTATATTATGATACAGTGAACCAGCCAGTGATTCACAACTTTAGTTGGTCAGGTGGTCTCGGGTCACTTTTGAGGATCTAATCTTATTGTTGATGCTGCTTAACTTTATTTCCTGAAGATACGGCTGCAATTCTTCAAACCAGGTATCTATTTTACCTTTATTATTTTAAATAATAATAACCCAATGCAAATTTGCTTTTGCCAAACATGACTGCATTTGGTTCATACCAAGGCCCTGTGAGACACTCTGAGGCATGGTAGGTATTATTTCTTTTTTTTTTTTTTAAGATTTTATTTATTTGACACAGAGAGACTGAGAAAGAGCACAAGCAGGGGGAGCAGCAGAGGCAGAGGGAGAAGCAGACTCCCCACTGAGCAGGGAGCCCGATGCGGGACTCGATTCCAGAACCCTGAGATCATCACCTGAGCCAAAGGCAGATGCTTAACCAACTGAGCCACCCAGGTGACCTGATAGGTAATATTTCCATTTTACATGAAAAAAAAACCGAGGCCCAGAAAGAAAAGTCACTTGTTACTTATCACATGGCGGAACTGGATTAAAACCCCCGTGTTTGCACCCAAACTAATGTTATTTCTAGTCCACTACTGTGCTTATTTTTAAATAAAAAATTATAATCCTTAGGATCTTTAAAATTAAACATATGACACAATAATTATTTACTAGTGCCTATATTGAAAATCAGTTTTAGATGATTTGAAATAATAGAGGAACAGACTATATTACATATAGAATGTTATGTTTTACCATTACATATACAGAAATTACTGTGTAGATTATTTAGTTACCCTATTTAAAATCTACCCCCTCTATGCAAGAAATAATTACACGAACACATCCCATTGACAGTAGGATTAAAAAGAACTCATAAAATAGAATGAAAAATTTCTAAGCAATAACATTCTACCCAATGATATTCAAGGATTTACTGATGTAAAGCTTAAATAACAGTCTTAACTACAATTACTATTTTTCCTTAGTTCAAGATTTAATGTTTCCCTATGAAAAGCATATGGCAGCGAGAATCTACGACAAGAAAGAAAATGAGTGGAAAGAAGTTATTCCCTAAAAGGAGGCTCAGAGTTCACCATCGATAAAGGATGAGCTCATTCTTCAGCAAGCCCACTGTCAGAGGGACATTGCTGGGGTCTCATCTATCCTGAGCTGTAAGAAACACTTTATTTCTCTATCCCTAGGGATCCATTGTCATTTCCTTTCCCTGTGCCTCTTTAGCAAACTCTAACCCCCCCAAAAAAAAGTTACCACAAAAAGGTCTTTGTATCCCAGATTGTCATTGCCATCATTTTGGAACTGAAAATTTAAAGTTTAAGTTAAAAAAAAAAAAAAAACACTGATCCCCCCCCCCCCCCCCGGGAGGGTCTGTCCAAGTCAGCAGGGGTCAGACATCCCGGATGTCTCTCTGTGTCACTGATGCAGGAATATTTGCAGGAAGCCAATGAAGCGCTAATCGTTGGAAATAGCTTCTAATATTCCATATTCACATTCGATTAGTTGAATGAGTTTCCCTTGGGGTTTATTTCCTTGAGGAGGGGAAAAAAAAGAAGGAAAAGAGGAGGGGAGGTGGAGACCTCTGTTAAGAAATGCTTGAAGAGGGACGCCTGGGTGGCTCAGTGGGTTAAGCATCTGCCTTCGGCTCAGGTCATGATCCCGGGGTCCTGGGATTGAGCCCTACATCGGGCTCCCTACTCCGCAGGAAGCCTGCTTCTCCCTCTCCCTCTGCTGCTCCCCCTGCTTGTGTGCTCTCTCTTGCTCGCTCGCTCTCTCTGTCAAATAAATTAAAAAAAAAAAGAAAGGCTTGATGAAGTAAAAGAGAAAGAGAGGCCTTCCCATCACAACCCATCTTAACAGGTCCTCGGAGGACTGGGTGTTCTTAACCAGGACACACAGGAGCTTCAAAGCACCCTTGGGAAATCCTGCCTTCCCCTTTGCTCCCTTAGAGCTCCTCAGTGGAACATGAGTTAAGTCAGGACGTGGCTGGCTTTGTTTCCTGCCACGTTCTCAGCCTGGACCACGAGAATAACTGCTTCCGTCTCCACCGCAGGTAAATCGTAGAGACCTGCTCTGAGGTCCTGAGAGAGTGTAGCAGAACGAGGAAGCAGTTATACGTACTTCATGGTTCCCGACAGGTAGGTGTCCTCGTGAGACTTCCAACCGGAGAAAAGGAGAAGGAAGCGTTCACATAATGGCATAAAATCCCTGGTGGGACTCCACCACGTGGGATTATTACACTGGCAAGAACGCACTTGCTGCTACTGGGACCAGAGACTTTGTATCACTTCGACGTTCTGAGCAATTAGGAGGAAGCTTCATACACCTGCTGGGAACTGACTGTCCCTGGCAGGCCTGGTGGCCACGGTGACTCAGACTGAGTTACCGAGAATAAAAGGCGGATGGGAACTTTGGAAATGGAAGGATCCCCGCTTGTCCCTGCTCTTTGCTCAGCCTCCTGGGGGTGTCTTTCCAACTCACAATCAGTCCACTTATTCATGCATCCTAATTCCAAATTATTACTTACTTGATTCTGTAAGCATCAGTGGAGGAGAGACTTAGTGTCAGACACTTTTCTAGAAGCAGGGGTGCAAAGAGGAGGAACACCCGAGTGTTTAAATTCAGTTTGCTTCAAGGGGCACATGCGGACGCAGTGGGCTATGTTCTCGGCTTTGAGGGCTGAACAGGGCGGCGTGGGTGCACGGGGAGGGCTCGCTCACCGCCGCTGGCAGGAGACAAGTGAGCCTTCCAGCTAACGGCTCACACCTGAGCCGAGTCTTATGGGAGAAGCAGGAAGTCAGTAAACGAGGCAAACACAAGAGAGACTGAGAGAGAGGGGGAGAGAGATGCGCCAGGCCTCGGGGTAACAAGGGCAACTACAGGAGGCCGTGGATGCGTTAACTAACCTGACCGTGGAAACCACCCGACAATACGGGCATCTATCAAATCACCACACGGCCCACCTTAAATCTACACCATGTTGTTTGTCAAATAGATCTCAGTAAAACTGGAACAAATTTAAGAAAAATAGAACACTAAAACCAGAAATCCGCAAGAAACGTGTAATTGCTTAACAGACCAACATTCCTCTCTTCTTTTTTTGCTTATTTTTTTTCAAGAATTTATTTATTTGAGAGAGAGAGTGAAAAAGAGCACGAGGGGGTGGGAAGAGGGAGAAACAGGACCCCAGGGATCACCACCCGAGCCGAGCCGAAGGCAGATGCCTAACTGACCAAGCCACACAGGCGCCCCCTTTTTTGCTTTATTTTAAAGAAAATGAAAGCACTCTTCCATGGGCTGCCCTGGACTCAGCCTGACAACAGGTGTTCTTTTTTTTAAAGATTTATTTATTTGACAGAGAGAGACCCAGCGAGAGAGGGAACACAAGCAGGGGGAGGGGGAGAGGGAGAAGCAGGCTTCCCACCAAGCAGGGAGCCCGATGCGGGGCTTGATCCCAGGACCCCGGGATCATGACCTGAGCCGAAGGCAGACGCTTAACGACTGAGCCACCCAGGCGCCCCTGACAACAGGTGTTCTGAGAAGAGACAACAGCTCGCCACAGGGGATGGCAGGTGGGAGGGAGCAAAGCCTGCTGTTATTAACAATAGAAAAGATACAAATAATAGCTTGCGTGCAGTGAGTCCTTACTCCACTGTTCAAAACGCCTTGGAAATATTAATTTTTTAAAATATTTTATTTATTTATCTGACAGAGAGAGACACAGCGAGAGAGGGAAAACAAGCAGGGGGAGTGGGAAAGGGAGAAGCAGGCTCCCCCCCACCTCGAGCACGGAGCCTGATGCGGGGCTCAGGACCCTGGGATCATGACCTGAGCCGAAGGCAGAGGCTTAAGGACTGAGCCCCCCAGGCGCCCCCTTGGAAGTATTTAAATGAGCAGCTGAGTACACCCCAGCCCTCTGGAGCACAGAGACCGAGCGCATGGAGGGGCAGGGACGGGGCTGAAGGGTAGTGAGGCGTCCTATCCTGCAGGGACAGGATCCCACGGACAACACGCCTTGGAAGAACATAAATATAAATAGACTTTTATTTCCAAATCACTCAGTCTACGTGAGGGCATCTGGGGCCAGAGGATGACAACAGCACAGCAAACAACATTCAATGCATGTTTAGTATGTGCTGGGTAAGAAGAGTCATAATTCTAACAACCAACTTTCTGAGTGTGGACCACATGCCAGGCGCTCTTGTAAGCCCTCTGCATGCATCATTTCATCTTCAACGGCCTTGTGAAGTCTACCATAATCATCCACTTGTACAGAGGAGGGAAGACGGGCAGGCGGGCTCCGGAAAGTGGCACGGTCAGGCCAAGGGCCCGTTTGTGGCGCCTACATTCAAATCCAGCTTTTCTGATTTCTGAGCACCTGTTCTTAATCTCCATTCTTGTTATTTTCTGGTCTGTTTATTAAGCTTGTTGAGATGTGACATGTGTAAATGATAAGGGACGAGGAAATCATGGGAATCGGATGATCACACAGAAGAGAGACAAAACCAACAACACCGTTTTGCCCAGCAAGGAGAGAGCGCTGTTTGTTAACAAGCAGAGAGACAGCAAGAAGCTGTTGTGACCCTTCACTGTGCGAAGTCTGCATCTGGGGGCTTCCGTTTCTGCAGCAAATTACCTGCTGATGAAGGGTCATCGTTTAGAAGAAAATGGTGAAGTTGCTTTTTTGTTTTTGAAAAAATGTGAAGGGTGCTGATGAAGGCAACCCAAACAAATTGTTGGCAGGTATGGAGAGGCTGTTTGAGGTCAACGATGATGAGATTGTAGTAGGACGAGTACAGAAACTGGCCTAAAGTTTGTGAAGAATAACTGCACACACACACACACACACACACACACACACACACACACACACACACACACA
>NW_022589741.1:2224370-2270211 GCF_004348235.1 Phoca vitulina | reverse complement strand
ACACACACACACACACACACACACACACACACACACACACACACACATCGCTGAAGCAGTCCTAGCAGGGCATGCCACGGACTGGGCCCAGGAAGTGAGTTAGCAAAATTCTGGGAATGGCTCTTCCAGATGCCGTAGCATCTTCTCTCTGAGTCAGCAGGGCTCTGAGCGGAGAGCCCGCCCCGGCCGTGCTCTCCAGCCAGAGGAGAAAGGCAAGGGAAAACCACGTATCCCCACATCAGAC
This sequence comes from Phoca vitulina, assembly GCF_004348235.1. NCBI lineage: Eukaryota > Metazoa > Chordata > Mammalia > Carnivora > Phocidae > Phoca > Phoca vitulina. Next base: position 2,269,967 of record NW_022589741.1, on the reverse strand, counting down.
CCCACATCAGCTTGGTCACTGCTGCTTGCAAAGGCATGACATGCAGAACCACACTCTGTAAGTTCAGGCCTAAAAAACACCCACCCTGTAAAACACAAATTCCAGTAGGAAACTGTTCGCAACACACCTTGAAGATCTTATGCTTGTGCGTTTTTATCTGAAAAGATCCACTGTCCCTGAGGATGTGCTCAGTGAAGGACAAGGAAAACCTAAGTAATATAAAGCACTTTCATCTTAAACTCTATTTTCTGTTTCTATTGTTACAACACAAATAGATTAAAGATTCTGAATCTGTCTTGAATTTTTGACTATGGGGGGAGAGCTTTGAAAAGACTAGTGTATTTTGATTATGGTTTTTACAAAACATCTTTGTTGTCTGTTCATTATAGTGATTAATTCTGTTATCTAAGATTGTTGGAGTATATGGTAAAGAATGGAATATACGCCTTGATAGTATATTTAGAAATAATATATTTAATAGGCCCCAAACTCATTGATAGCGCAGACCTCGTCATGCCTAAATTATTGTACCAAACCCAACAGTATCTATCCTGTGTGTCACTAAAATAACAAGAAAATATTGTCCTAAGCACTGTGACCCATAAGACTGAGGCTCGCTTTTTGCCTTTAGAGAGATATAATCTTGAGTCCTCTTTTAACTAGTAGAAAAAAAGAATATGATTAACCATTTTTACACTTGACATTGTTATCTGGTAGAAAACACAAATTATATCTACAAATTAAAAGACTGTGAAGACAACTTCAAAATAAAAATATCAGCTATTATGGTGGGCTGAATAATGCCCTCCATTCCCTCCCCCAAATGTCCACATCCTCATCACCAGAACCTCAGCCTATGTAAAGGGCAAAAGGAACTTCGCAGCTGTCATGAAGGATCTTGAGTTGGGGAGATTAGCCTGGATCTTTTCACACGGGCCTAATGATGTTATCACACAGGTCCTTGGAATATGGAGACAAGAGGGTCAAATGCAGAGAAGGTGAAATGACAAAGTAAGCTTTAGGAAGGAAAGAGATAGAATTGAAGATGCTGTGTTGCTGGCATTGAAGATGAAGGATGGGCATGAGCCACAGAATCAGGCGGTTTCTAAAAAATGGAAAAGACAAGGCAACAGATTCTTCTCTAGAGTCTCCAAGAGGAACCAGGCCCTGGTAAAATCATGTCTTCAAACCAAGGAGATGAACTTTGGACTTTTTTTTTTTTTCCAGTATAGTTGATACACAATGTTACATTAGTTTCAGGCATGCAACTTAGTGATTTGACAGGTTTATACATTTTGCTGTGCTCACTACATGTCCTGTTACATCACCATTATAATATCAATGACTGTATTCCTTATGCTCTGCTTTTTATTCCTGTGACTTACTCATTCCATAACTGGAGACCTGTGTCTCCCTCTCCCCTTCATCTGTTTTGCTCAGTCCCCTCACCCCTCTCCTCTCTGGCAACCGTCAGTTTGTTCTCTGTATTTATAGTTCTGATTCTGTTATTTGTTTCTTTATTCATTTTTGAAAGCTTCCATTTATGAGTGGCATCATATGTCATATGGTATTTGTCTTTCTCTGACCAACTTATTTCACTTAGTATAATAACTTCTAGATCCATCCATGTGTTCACAAATGGCATGATATCTTTTTTTATGGCTGTGTAATATTTCATGGCATATATAAATCACATTTTCCTTATCTGTTCGTCTATTGATGGACACTTAGGTTGCTTCCATGTCTTGGCTATTGTACATAATGCTGTAATTAACTTAGGGTTCATATATCTTATCAAGCTAGTGTTTTTGTCTTGTTTTCTGCCCGACACTAGAAATATTGGATGGTATGGTATTTCTATTTTTAATTTTTTGAGAAACTTCCATACTGTTTCCCACGTGGCTGCCCCAACTTATATTCTCATCACCAGCCAAGAGGTTTCCTTTTTCTCCACATCCTCTCTAACGCTTCTTGTTTCTTGTCTTTTTTTATTTTAGCCATTCTGACAGGTGTAAGGTCGTAGGTCATTGTGGTTTTGATGTGCATTTCCCAGATGATGAGTGATGCTGAGCATCTTTTCATGTGTCTGTTGGCCCTCTGCATGTCTTCTTTGGAAAAAGTGTCTATTCAGGTCCTCTGCCCTTTTTTTTTTTTTTTTAAATTGGATTGTTTGATTTTGAGTGTTAAGTTGTATATTTTCTTTATATATTTTGGATATTAACCCCTTATTGAATGATTCTGGACTTCTAGGTTCCAAAAATATGAGAGAATGAAGCTGTATTGTTCTAAGCCAATAAATCTGTGGTAATTTGTTATAGCAACAATAGAAAACCAATACAACCACCTTTTCACACATTCCTCACCACTCTAAACCCGGATCTGGGAAACAATACCTATGATCTACATTAAGAAAAATATCTTTCCCACTCAGGAGGGGGTAGAGATGAACTAGTGTACCGTAGTGAAAGTAATTCACCTGTGAAAGTGTAATGGTGGTGTGGCATGGACAGAGAAATAGAACATGGCAGCCAGGCTTATAAATGCACAGAATTTTATGTACGAGAAAGAGCTTCTTAAATGTCCCTGGTCATGTGACCTTAGAAAGGCACCTGAGTACAAACATACTATCTATCTTTAATTTTCATTTTTCCATATTTTAGGATTTTCCTAAATTAAGTTTCCTTAAGGCAAAAGGCATATGCCGCTCCTACTTTAAGTCTCAGAGATGCAACCTCTGCTTCCTGCCACCTGCTAGGCTTCCTGCCCCTTAACTTGATTATAAATGGCTTGGCGAATATACATCCGAGGAGGAGCGGAACTGATTTTTGCATTATACAACCTGGTTTTAAGCCCTGTTTCTGCTGCTACACTTGGGCAATCTCTGAACCTCTCTGAGCTTCAGTTTCCATTGTCTCTGGGACAAAATTGGTGATGGGTCCCTCAGGGGGATAGGAAAATTAAATGAGATGATTGGTGACTGAATAAGATGTAGTCATTGTACTTAATTACATCACAAATACTACTATTTACATAATGTTACACATTTACTAGCTTTCCATTTCATGCAATTTCACTGCAAGTCATTCAGTCATCCTAGTGCCCCCAAGATGTCAGTGAGGGGATGTGACCTCTCTCCCCACTTAGCAGTTAAACAAACTGAAGTTTTACAGAGTTTCTTGTCCAAGAGCTAACAGACAGCAAAGCAGGGCCTTGAGTCAGGGTCTTCTGACGCCACATTTCATGATCTCTCCTCCTTGGGACTAAAACAGAGCCTTTCTTCTCCAAACTGAAAGAAGAGCAATCTTCCCAAAGAATAACAATGTTCTGTGATGATCCATCAGTGCTCATAAATTGGGACTAAGTACAGGATCTGTTGGCACCAGTGTCCTGAACGGGGGAACGCATGTTGGGGGGCGGGGGGGAGACTTATAACAGGAGACCTGTGATTAGAAATGCCTCGCATTAAGCATCCCAGGGTAGAGTCCCCATGGAAAGGTCTGTCACACTGAAGCCCAGCCCTGGAAAGATGTTCACTGTCCTATTTCCACAATAGTATTTTTGCTTCTGCAGTACTTTTAGCACCTCTAGGTTTAATTTGAAATAGATTTTTAATTTAGTTTAACTAGGTACTGAACACCTAATTAATACTTAAAGCACTTCAGTTTGGATCAGAATGAAGATGCCTACTAATAATATTTAATGATTATTTATGGCAATATTTCAAGAATGAGCTTTCTAATGGGTTTACATAAATATTTGACACAGCTTCATTATCTTTACAAATATGAATGGAGGCTGAAGAAATAATATTATTTCTCAGCAGGCATTCCTATCTAATAATGTGGTTGGTAAGTAGAATCCATTTGGAAAAACAAGATTTCATGCTCTTTCTAATGCAATTTCTATTTTTTGCTAATTCATCTGAGATTAGCCACTAAAATAGAAAACAAGCTCACTGTCAAGTCCTCCTCTTTGCTGTTCTCTCCTATTTATTTTTATAGACGTACAGAAGACATCAGGGTCAGATGTGCATTTTCAAAACACTTATTAATATGAAAACTGGCTGCTTCCAAACCTGCCTAACTCCTAACAGGGCCATCATTATCATTACTATTAGCAATCACAAATATTTGTGATTGTCTATTATTTAGAAGTCATTATGCTAAGTTCTGGAAAAAAGAAAAAAGGAAGGTGCTAGCTGTTATTTATGTCCTCCCAACTAGTATATAGATTCCATGGGAGTAAGGAACATGTTTTTTTCATTTATCTTTGTATTTTCTGAGCCTTCTGTCAGGCACAGACTAAGCAGTCTAGTTGTTGTTGTTGTTGTTGTTGTTTTCCAAACAACAGATCTACAAAATTAAAATGATAATAATGATACCTCCCTGGCTGATATTACACCAATGCCCATCAGTATGATTGTAATAGTCGTTTAACCTCTATTCAGCTTGGCCAGCACTCATGATTTATATGTTGTCAAATATTTTGAATATCACTTAACGCCTACATAAAAAGTGCTCTAAATATTCAATGGTGTAATGCATGTAAAACACTTAGAAAAGTTTGAGTAAGTGTTAATAATAATGATGGTGCTAAAGATTGGGATGATGATTAAACTTAGAAAAATGAACATAAGAGAAAAACTTACTAATTAAGCAGCACATTAATAACCAGGTGAATAAAGCAGCATGTTCTAGAAGTTCAGAAAAGAGAGGAATGTGGGGCCTAGTATGAACCAAGAAATATGTATGAAATATATGATATTTGAAGAGGGCTTTGAAGAACTGGTATGACATGCTCACACAAATAAAAGAATTCACTTTTGCAGGTCCAATTACACAGCCATAAAATTTCTATACTAAGTGATGGTACATTCACATAAAATGTTTTAAATTTCCGAAAGACAGTAAGATTGGGAGTTTTCAAAAATATAATAACATGTGAGATATTTCAAAGGTAAATAAAATCACTATGTCCTGATTAGTTTATTCTACCCCCAAGTTTCTATAGTTTTTGTAATATTGAAGTCCTATGGAAATGGAAAATATAAACTAAAGATTAAAAATGTGCATAAAGGTTAACATTTACCAAACATGCTTAGCAAATATAAAGAAATTACTCATCAATAATAGTTTAAATCATTCAAAATTAAAATCTGATTAGAAGAAAACACGTAATTATCACTGGTGTAAAACAGAGACTATGAAACAAAAAAGGACAAATACTGACATAATGTTTTGAACACTATATTGCTGGAATTGCAACATATATAGATGTGATATGTTTAACAATAATAGCACTAAGGAGGGAGATGAAATGGAACTAATTTGGAATGGAATTTACATATTTTACCAAATTAAGTGAGTATTAACTTAAAGTAGGTGGTGCTAAATTGAAATACATATGCCCCAGAACAACCACTAAGAAAATAACTCAAAAAATATAGTAAAAAATTTAATGAAATGGAATGCTAAGGAGGAACAAAGAGAAAAATACATGAGACACATGGAAAACAAATAAAAAATGGTAAATATAAATCCAACCAGAGCAGAAATTAGAATATATATAAGTGCACCAAGCAGTCCATCAAAAGGCAGATTATCAGACTAGATTTTGTGTAAGTCCAACTATATGTAATATGCATAAGACACAATTTAGATTCAATGACACAAAAAAGCAGAGAGTAAAAAAAGATGAAAATATAGACATGCACATGATAGCTATAAGTGAGTGGTTATATATTTAACACAAAAAAGATAGACTTTAAGAAAAGAAATGTTAATAGAGTCAAATAACATGGCTTAATAGTAAAAATGTCAATTCATCAATAAGATATAACAATTATAAACAGGTATGCACCTAACAACAGAGAACCACATACATGAAGCAAAAATGGAAAGACTTGAAAGGAGAAATATACAAAAATGAACAATAATAATTAGCGATGTTAATGCCCAATTCTGTCAGTGATAGAACCTAAGCAGAAAATCACCAAGGATTTAGAAGATTGAACAACATTCTCAACTAAGTTTTGATAAATTTAAAAACATTAAAATAATTGAAAGTACGTTTCCTGACCACAGTGGAATTAATTAGATGTTTATAATAGAAAAGAATTAGATAAATCCTCAACAACTTAGAAATAAATAACACTTCTAAATAATCCGTTATGTCAATCAAAGATAAAATCAAAAGGAATTTTGAAAATACGTTGAACTGAATTAAAACAAAAACAAAAGATATTACAATTTATGTGCTGTAGCTAATGCAGCCCTTACAGAGAAATTTATAGATATAAATGCCTATATTAGAAAATAAGAGCTATCTAGAGGAGACAGGAAGATGGCAGCAGAGTAGGAGGACCCTAGGCTCACCTCATCCCACTAATACAACTAGATAACTATTAAATGATCCTAAATACTCCAGAAATTGACCTGAAGACTGACAGAACAAATTCCACAACAGAGGAAGAGAAGAGGCCACATCAAAGATGGTAGGAAGTGCAAAGACAAAGATGTGGTTTAGGCGAGAAATGGATCCTGGCTGCTGAGGAGGAGAAGGAGCTGAGGTCATGAAGACCAGAGGGAGAGAGAGAGAGAGGCACAGGGGTTGAATTTCATGACTTCTTGCAACCAATGGGGCTTAATCCTGGAGTTTCAAAGGTCAGAGGGCTTGGCTGGATTAGAGCCTGGAGGGACTACACTGCTCTCAGAGACAAGCCGGCAAACAACTCGGGGGCATACAACAGGGAAGCAGCCCCATCTGCAGAGTGCCTGGGGCACACGGAGGAGAGAGTATTCACTCTTCTCTGAGTGCATCCCTGAGAGGCAGTGTTTCTGGAGATGTTTATCACACAAATGGACATCAAAAGAAAGCCTGAGTAGCAATAATTACATTGTACAAACTAGACTTTACAACGAAGTCTGTAACAAGAAATAAGGAAGGACACTATATAATCATAAAGCGGACAATCCAACAAGAAAATATAACAATTATGAATATTTATGCACCCAAGATGGGAGCACCTAAATATATAGAACAGTTAATAACAAATATGAAGGAACTAATTGATAATAACACAATAATAGTAGGGGACTTTAACACCCTCCTTACAGCAATGGACAGATCATCTAAACAGAAAATTAAATAAATAAATAAATACAAAATAAACAAGGAAACAATGGCTTTGAATGACACATTGGACTGGATGAACTTAACGGGTATATTCAGAATATTTCATCCTAAAGCAGAACACACATTCTTTTCAAGGGCACATGCAACATTCTCCAGAATAGATCACATATTAGCCCAAAAAACAGGCCTCAACAAATACAAGAAGACTGAAGTCATGCCATGCACCTTTTCTGACCACAACACTGTAAAACTAGAAGTCAGCCACAAGGAAAAATCTGCAAAGACCACAAATACATGGAGGTTAAATAATATGCTACTAAACAATGAATGGGTCAGCAAGGAAATAAAAGAAGAAATTAAAAATATATGGAAACAAATGAAAATGAAAACACAATGGTCCAAAATCTTTGGGATGCAGCAAAGGTGGTCCTAAGAGGAAGTATGTAGCAATACAGGCCTACCTCATGAAGCAAGAAAAATGTCAAATAAACAACTTAACCCTACACCTAAAGGAGCTAGAAAAAGAAAAAGAAATGAGGCTTAAAGCCAGTAGAAGGAAGGAAATAAAAAAAAAAAAATAGAGCAGAAATAAAGATAGAGACACTAAAAATATAATAAAACAGATCAATAAAACTAGGAGCTGGTTCTTTGAAAAAATAAAATCAATAAACCTCTGACCAGACTTATCAAAAAAAAGATAAAGGACCCAAATAAATAAAATCACAAATGAAAGAGGAGAGATCACAACCAACATCACAGAAATACAAACAATTCTAAGAGAATACTAAGAAAAATTATATGCCAACAAACTGGGCAATTTGGAAGAAACAGACAAATTCCTAAAAGCCTTCAAACTACGAAAACTGAAACAGGAAGAAATAGAAAACTTGCACAGACTGATAACCCGCAAAGAAATTGAATCAATAATCAGAAAACTCCCAACAAATAAAAGTCCAGGGCCAGATGGCTTCACAAACTCTACCAAACATTTAAGGAAGAGTTAATACCTATTCTTCTCAAATTATTCAAAAAAAAATAGAAAAAGAATGAAAATTTCCAAATTCATTCTGAGGCCAGCATTATCCTGATACCAAAACCAGACAAAGATTCCACTAAAAAAGAGACTACTGGCCAATATCTCTGATGAACATAGATGCAAAAATCCTCAACAAAATATTAGCAAACCAAATCCAACAAGGTATTAAAAAAAACATTCACCATGATCAAGTGGGATTTATTCCTGAGTTGTAACAGTGATTCAATTTTCCCAAATCAATCAACATGATACATCACATCAATAAAAGAAAGGATAAGAACCATAGGATCATCTCAATAGATGCAGAAGAAAGAAGCATTTGACAAAGTAAAACATCCATTCATGTTAAAACCATAAACAAAGTAGGTTTAAATGGAACATTCCTCAGTATAATAAGGCCACCTATGAAACACCCACAGGTAATGTCATTCTAAATAGAGAGAAACTGAGAGCTTTTCCTCTATAGTCAGGAACAATATAGGGATGTCCACTCTGACCACTTTTATTCAGCATAGTACTGGAAGTCCTAGCCACAGCAATCAGACAACAACAACAAAAATATAAAGCATCCAGGGGCACCTGGGTGGCTCAGTCGTTAAGCATCTGCCTTCGGCTCAGGTCATGATCCCAGGGTCCTGGGATCGAGCCCCGCATCGGGCTCCCTGCTCGGCAGGAAGCCTGCTTCTCCCTCTCCCACTCCCCCTGCTTGTGTTCCCTCTCTCGCTGTGTCTCTCTCTGTCAAATAAATAAATAAAATCTTTAAAAAATATATACATATATATAAAGCATCCAAATTGGTAAGGAAGAAGTCAAACTGTCACTATCTGCAGATGACATGATACTACATATAGAAAGCCCAAAAGAGCCCACCAAAAACCTGCTAGAACTGATACACGAATTTAGTAAAGTTACAGGATACATCAATGTACAGAAATCTGTTGCATTTCTATACACCAATAATGAAGCAGTAGAAAGAGATATTAAGGAATCAATCCCATTTACAATTGTACCAAAAACAGTAAGAAACCTAGGAATAAACCTAACCAAAGGGGTAAAAAACCTATACTCTGAAAACTATAAAATAGTGCTGAAAGAAATTGAAGATGACACAAAGAAATGGAAAAACATTCCATGCTCATGGATTGAAAGAATATTATTAAAATTTCAGTACTGCCCAAAGCAATCTACACATTTAATGCAATCCCTATCAAAATATTACCAGCATTTTCCACAGAGCTAGAACAAACAATCCTAAAATTTGTGTGGAACCATAGAAGACCCTGAATAGACAAAGCAGTCTCGAAAAAGAAAAGCAAAGCTGGAGGCATTACAATTCTGGACTTCTAGCTATATTACAAAAGTGTAGTAGTCAAATAGTATGGTATTGGCACAAAAACAGACACATAGATCAATAGAACAGAATGGAAAACCCAGAAAGAAACCCACAACTCTATGGTCAACTAATCTTCGACAAAGCAGGAAAGACTATCCAATGGGAAAAAGACAGTCTCTTCAACAAATGGTGTTGGGAAACATGGACAGAAACATGCAGAAGAATGAAACTTAACCACTTTCTTACACCATACAAAAAAATAAATTCAAAATAGATCAAAGACCTAAATGAGAGACCTGAAACCACAAAATCCTAGAAGGGAACACAGGCAGTAACTTCTTTGACATGGGTCATAGAAACTTCTTCCTAGATATGTCTCCTGAGGCAAGGGAAATAAAAGCAAAAATAAACTATTGTGACTACATCAAAATAAAAAGCTTCTGCACAGCGAAGGAAACAATCAGGCAACCTATGAAGTTGGAAAGGATATTTGCAAATGACATATCTGATAAAGGGTTAGTATCCACAATATATAAAGAACTTATAAAATGCGACATCCAAAGGAATAAGCAAATTTAAAAATGGGCTGAATGGGCGCCTGGGTGGCTCAGATGGTTAAGCGTCTGCCTTCGGCTCAGGTCATGATCCCAGGGTCCTGGGATCGAGTCCCACATCGGGCTCCCTGCTCCTTGGGAGCCTGCTTCTCCCTCTGCCTCTCTCTCTCTCTCTGTCTCTCATGAATAAATAAATAAAAAATCTTTAAAAAAAAAAATAAATAAAAAAAATAAAAATGGGCTGAAGACATGAATAGACATTTTTCCAAAGAAGACATCCAGATGGCCAATAGACACATGAAGAGATGCTCAACATCACTCATCATCAGGAAAATGGAAATCAACACCCCAAGGAAGTATTACCTCACAACTGTAAGATTGGCTAAAATCAACAACACAGGAAACAACAGGTGTTGGCTAGGATGTGGAGAAAGGGGAACCCTCTTACACTGTTGGTGGGAATGCAAACTGGTGCAGCCACTCTGGAAAACAGTATGGAGGGTCCTCAAAAAGTTAAAAATAGAACTACCCTAAGACCCAGTAATTGCACTACTAGGTATTTCTCCAAAGGATACAAAAATACTAATTCAAAAGGATACATGCACCCCAATGTTTAAAGCAGCATTATCTACAATGGCCAAATTATGGAAACAGCCCAAGTATCCATGGATTGATGAATGCATAAAGAAGTGGTGTATATATACAATGGAATATTACTCAGCCATAAAAAGGAATGAAATCTTGCCATTTGCAATGACATGGATGGAGCTAGAGAGTATAATGCTAAGTGAAATAAGTCAGTCAGAGAAAGACAAATACCATATAATTTTACTCATATGTGGAATTTAAAAAACAAATAAACAAAGGGAAAAAAGAGAGACAGACAAATCAAGAAAGATTCTGAACTCTAGAGAACACACTGATGGTGACCAGACAGGAGTGCACCTGTCGTGATGAGCACCAGGTGATGTATGGAAGTGTTGAATCAGTATATTGTACATCTGAAACTAATATTATACTGTATGTTAACTATACTGGAATTTAAATGAAAAAAAAGAAGATCCATCTCAAATAAATAGCCTACACTTCTTAAGAAACTGAAAAAGAAAAAAAAATAAGGAAACCAACTGAAAGTCAGCAAAAGGAAAGAAATAGGGAAGATCTGAACTGAAATCAATAAAACAGAAAGCAGAAAAATAATCAAAACAAATAATGAAGCTAAGAAATAGTTCTTTTGTTAATCTACAAAACTGACAAGCTTTAGCTAAGCTGACCAGGGAAAAAAGAAGACACACTGAAATCAGGGATGGAACAGATACATCACTTCCAATCCTACTAAAATTAAAAGAATTATAAAGAAACAGTATAAACAAATTTATTCCAATAAAATTAGGAAATTTAGATAAAATAGACAAATTTCTAAAACATGTAAATCACCAAAGCAACTAGAAAAGAAATAGAAATATGAATAGTTCTAAACCAAGTAAAGAAATTGATTTTTTTAAATGAATTTTTTAATGTTCCCATAAAGAAAATTCAAGGACAGATGGCTTCACTGATGATTTCTATCAAATATTAAAACAATACCAATCCTCCATAAACTCTACAAAATGGAGAGAGGAACACTTCACAATCCAATCTTTTAGCCCAGTATTTTCCTTATGCTAAAGTCACACAAAGGGGCACCTGTGTGGCTCAGTTGGTTGAGCATCTTCCTGTGGCTCGGATCGTGATCCCAGGACCCTGGGATCGAGCCCTGCATGGGGCTCCTTGCTCAGCGGGGAGCCTGCTTCTCCTTCTCCTTCCCTTCTGCCTGCTGGTCTGCCTGCCTGTGCACTACCAAATAAATAAATAAAATCTTAAAAAAAAATAAAAATAAAGTCACACAAAGATATCACAGGAAAACAAAACAAAACAAAACCCTACAATGGATTAATATCCTTCATGAGTACATACTACAAAGTCCTTAGCAAAATATTACCAATTAAATTCAATATATAAAAAAGATAACATACTGTGACCAAGCTCAGTTTGTCCCAGGAATGAAAAGACTGGTGTGACACATGATGTCATGAGCCTTGGGTGTTACAGACAACTGATGAATCACTGAACTCTACCTCTGAAATTAGTAATACACTATATGGTAATTAATTGAATTTAAATAAAAAATCAGTTAATATTATGCACAATACTAACAGAAAAAAGGCAAAATCCAAATGATAATAATCACAGACAAAACGTTTGTCAAAACTCATTACTCATTTGTGAAAAAAAAATGCTCAGAGACTAGGAATAGAAGGGTATTTCCTCAATCTTGTAAAGGATTCCAAGAAAAACCTACAGCTTCCTCCGTACCCAATGGTGACTGAATGCTTTCTCCCAGAAATGAGGCATCAGATGGCACAGCTCGGTGGCCTCAGTAGAAACCACAGAGCTCACAGAACCTACAATAATTAGTATTTGGCCCATAGGAGAAAAAGGCTGTGGATCCCTATGTTACACAAAAGAAGCCACCTACAAAAATGCCCCACATACTGTATGATTGCACTTATATGGAATTTCAAAAGGACAGAGAGTAAATCTGTGGTTGTCTGGGCCTGGCAGGAGGAGAATATGGATTGATTGCAAAAGTCTCTAAAACTGTGCCTTTACGATGTACTGAAATATATAAATTACACTTCAATAAACTGTTAAAAATAAACAAGCTCCACTCATTGTAATTGTTCTCTATGTCTCTTAGGGATGCTTCCTTCAAGAGAAGCCCTGCCTCTACACCTCCTTTTCTTTTTCTTTTCCAGAAATGTTTAAAATAGTTCATAATCTGGATACACGCATTTCCTTTCTTAAGGTATCATTTAAGTTGCTTCTATATTCTCTTTTACTATAAATGGCAAATAGCTAGAGGCTTAATTAAATGTTAGTTTACCTGCTTTTGCCAGAATTCTTCATACATAGTGCAAGATATTTTAAGTAAAATTATTTTTATAACAAAAATTATAAAGGAACTATAATCCAACACCCTAAAGCAATCAAGAGAATTAAGGAAATACTTGAATAAAAACTAAGAAACTGCATTTGCCAAATATACATATACATATATTTACCAGAGAGACATCTAACATATACTCTTCATATACCATATACTATATTTGAAGCTAAAAGTATAACAAAGCATCTTGATAGTTATCAATAGCAGCTTCTCCAACATAGAAAATACTAGAAGAGGGAAGAAGAAAACTTATTTTAACAGAATCCCATCTACAACCCAGAAGTAAAGTTCAAAATAATTTATTTTCATATTGGTTACTACACTTTCATTTTTAAAATAAATATGATACAGAAAAAATATCATAGTTTTCTTATGTTCGAGATTACATTTGTAACTTGAAGAATTACAAGGAACATAGATTACTGAAACTAAGTAAAAACGTATCATTAACATTTATTGCTAAACATAACAAAGATTTTTGAAGACCTAAAAAAATTTTTAAAAATATCTATTATGATTTCTGTCCTATAATGCTCACAGCAATAACTTATTGGTCATGTTTTTGAATTTTTATAGCTTATGGAATATATTTAATTTTGTTAATATTATTTGCCAGAGGAAACTAATATTTCAACATTAAAAGTCATTTAAAAACTTCTTAAGGTCAAAGTCTAAGAAAGAAGATTTAATCTAGTAATTATTTTTTAAAAGGACCACAATTATCAGATCACTGAAAATGTCATAAACATTTCCGTTTCCATGAAAGCAAAATATGTAATTATTTTACAAAAACTACTTTAATGCAAATTACTTAAAGTACTCATTTACTGTGATTAAAATTTGAATTTTCTATTATTTAATCTCAAAAATTTGAGTAAATTGTTTATGTGTCTCATTATTACTGTTATAAAAAAAATCATGTATTTTTTAATTTTTGTCACGAGAAAGGGCACCTATTTTCAAATACAGTACATGGGTGCCTGGGTGGCTCAGTTGTTAAGTGTCTGCCTTCAGCTCAGGTCATGATCTCAGGGTCCTGGGATCAAGCCCCAGATCGGGCTCCCTGCTCAGCAGGAAGCCTGCTTCTCCCTCTCCTGCTCCCCCTGCTTGTGTTCCCTCTTTCGCTGTGTCTCTCTCTGTGAAATAAATAAATAAAATCTTTGTTAAAAAAAAAAAATACGGTACAGAGGCACCATGCAGACCCTAGAAACCATCGTGTTTCTAGTAGCATGCTATAGATCTTTTTAAATTAATGTTTTGTTCAAAGCATTCAGAATCACATTCACCAATGAAAGGAGCTGGTGGAGGTAAAGCAAATGTGTTCAATGCAGAAAGACGTGGACAGGATGGAACCGAGTCTGATGAGATTTAGACTGGGATTCACTTGAGGTCCTACTGTTCTGGGGTTTAAAGATCTAACTGCCCTGTGAATGTGAGGTGGAGTAGCAGAAGTACCTGCGAAAGGAAGGCTTCCGCTGAGGATAAGTTAACAGCAGTTAGTCCTAAGGGCTCCTTAAACATGTGATGTCTCGCATTTAGAAGCGATGTGATCCCCTTTCCAGCCACCAAGAAGAGAAGAAGGTCCAAGGAAAGCAAATTTCAGATCAACCTGTTTTTCATGACTAGAATTCCCTGAAGCACAAGAAGATGTAAGTAAGACCTGGGATATTTCTAAGGCCCCGTTCGGCTTCTGTCACTCAATAATCGGGTGGAGCCAGAAGTATACTAACTGACGTTCCTGATGATCCAGATCTCAGCCCAACACTGAAGGTCACTCTTTCCATCCTCCATCATGGCGGGCTCGTTCCTTCCTTCCGGGGCTCTTATTGTAGATGCAATGAATGTAGAAGTCTCCACTTAAAAATCTCTCCCTTCCCCTCGAGTTATGTGTCCACCTGGGGGATGGCCCACCAGACGCATCCCCTAGGCGTCTGCTCTCTCTCACCCCAATAAGGATGAGGCCACTACTTGGATGGCCAGGGAAGGGAGGGTCTCTCTTTCTGTGTGATTCAGACAGCTCCGGGTATTCACAATTGATTTTAACCCCAAAGCTTTACGATTCTGGAACACGACTGACAGCGTGTGATTAGGAAGAAGCTGTAGTGGGAGGCTGGCGTGGCTCCAAGGGCAAACGCAATCATAAAACCAGTACAAGTAGGATCTACAAGTGAGTGAGCCCAAGAATGGAGAAAGCAGATATCTAGGGAGCTGCGGCTATGTGTTCATTCGATGACTGTTTCATTATGGAGCTGCGGGAACGTGTGTTTGTGAGCTGAGCCCCCATCTCCAACCCCCAGCAGCTGGCTCAGAAATGGGGCCAATGAGGCTTCGTAGTAGGAATGGCAAAATAAAGTCATTACCAAGGCCCCAGGCTCTGGCCCCAGCTTCTGCTGTTCCAGCAGGGGGACTTCAGAATGGGTGAAGGGTAGGGGTTTTACTCAGAAGGTGCTACACTTTAGCTCAGGATCCCTCAACTACACAACTTTCTCTCATTCATATTGTCATACGGTTTTCTATAATTTGCCAAAGTGAAACATTTTTGCAGGGAGGACCACTATTCCTATGAAACGCCTCTTCCCCTACATCACAGCTCCCTTCTATCAAATTCCTTTAGAGTGGCTGTGGGTGATTTTGGAACCCCGCTAAGAGGAAGTTGAGTTAGGGACACATTTCATTAGGATTTAGTGAGATGGTTATTTATGTGGTTTTCAGTCACTTCTGTAAAGGGGTTGTTGGGAGCCAGATACAAGTTTGGCTTCTTACAATGCTCTTACCACCAAGTCATTTGAGGTTCTGACAAAAAGAGCCAGAGACCATATCTAAATATGGGTTTTTAAAACTTTACAATAATCCTAAAAATGTACATCATGTTATCAGGAGTGGGCTGTGAATAATAAAGAAATGTTTCCAAACTATGGGTACTAAAAAACATTTCAGTGAACCCTGCTAGAGGAAAGACTGAATTATTTATTTTCTATAGAAAATTATATTATAATACTATTATCAATAGCTATTCAATAAATCTATTAATTTATTTATTATTATTTTTTTAAGTAGGCTCCATGCTTACCCCAACCCAGGGCTTGAACTCACAACCCTGAGATCAAGGCCTGAATTGAAATCAAGAGTCTGACGCTTAACCTACTGAGCCACCCAGGCACCCCAATTATTCAGTAAATTTAAAGCCAAATAATGTATGAAAAATATTACAAATCTGTTGTCAGGTAGTTAATTAGTATGAAAATTACTTCATTGACTGGATTGTGATGTTTGCAGTCTTTATAACCTTTATAGTTAATAATTTTTTTTTATTTTATTTATTTGACAGAGAGAGACACAGCGAGAGAGGGAACATAACCAGGGGGAGCGGGAGAGGGAGAAGCAGGCTTCCCGCGGAGCAGGGAGCCCGATGTGGGGCTCGATCCCAGGACCCTGGGATCATGACCCGAGCCGAAGGCAGACGCCCAACGACTGAGCCACCCAGGCGCCCCTATAGTTAATAATTTTTAATTTTACTTCCATGGTAAATAGTCAGTTCCATACTTTGTAAGACAAGGGTTGGATGGGAGCGGGCTGCCTCCAGACATGGCTAGAAACAAGCGTGGCTGGGCCATCGGTGAAACTAGCCATGAATCCAGTTTCCAGGAGCCGGGAAACACAGGAGTGGAGAAGAGTGGGAAAGGCCGTGGCTGGTACAGCAAGCCAGAGACCATGTGCCTCAGGGGAACCCACTGGACCCATTATTCAGACACAACAAGAAGGCAAACTTCACACCTCAACTTACTTCATGACTCTATTTAGTGGAAGAAAATGTTACTGCTCATAACTTTGTTTTTACTGGTAAATAGGTGTCTTAGAACAATGGAAAGCATAACTTTTTAAAGATTTATTTATTTATTTATTTTAGAGAGAGGCACGGGTGTGGGGGGAGGGGCAGAGGGAGAGAGAATCTCAAGCAACTCTTGGCTGAGCGCAGAGCCCAACGCAGGGCCAGAGCTCACGACCCTGAGATCAGCACCTGAGCTGAAACCAAGAATCAGACGTGTAACCGACGGCACCACCCAGGTGCTCCGGAAAGTATAACGTTTTAAAGGCCAAACACTTCAAGAACTTTTTAAGAATGAGTAAAATGAGGTCTAAAGTGTTCAAACTATCATTCTAAGGTTACTGGGGGCAGAACAACTAACTTCTTCTGTGAATACATATGTACCCTCTAAAAACAGATGTTTTATGAAAACTGTCTGGGAAATTAATTTATACGGGTGAAAGCACTTCATATGAATCAAGGGACTTAAGACAAAGCAAGAAGACACGGTAGCGGCTGATTATCAAATGGATGCAAAGAGCTTCCCAAGAGAACATCGTCTAATATTCTGGGCACCTAATATGTATCATGAGGAATTATACATCTTAAGGAAGATGAGCTAAGACCCAAGCAAGCCCTAAAAAAACAAAACACCAAAATAATTTTAAGGATTCAAAGTAGTTAAATAATCAGAGATTATATCAGATATTCAGCCCAATCTGCTTTAACTCCAGTGAAGCAAAATGCTCATCTACACTGTTTTAAGATAGTATTTATTTATTTGAAAGAGAGAGAGAGAGAGCATGAGCGGGGGAAAGAGCAGAGGGAGGGTGAGAAGGACAAGCAGACCCTGCGCTGAGCACGAAGCCCAACACGGGGCTCGATATCAAGACCTGAGCCGAAACCAGGAATCAACCAACTGAGCCATCCAGGCGCCCACTCATCTATATTTTTAAAAAGTCATTCAGTATTTCACTTGAATGGCAGCTACACACAGGCATGACGTCAATATTAAATGTAAAATCTGGGGAATTTCTGTGCATCAATGCAGGTGAATCTTCACAATTCATGGATTAACTCACAGTTGACCCGATACCCATCGACAGCAGCCGAAAATGTTCAGATCAAGCGTTCAGTGCTTTTTCTCCATTAGTCATCCGAATCATCAGCCTGAGCCAGAGAACTGTAGTTTTATTTATTGATTAACTTCTACATTGTATATTCACAATCTCATATAATTTCTGCCAGGTATTATTTTCCCAATTTTACAGATGAGAACACAGGCTGCTGAGGATTAAGGCCAAGGTCACCGAGCTGCTACCCCACAGGGCTAGGGTTCAAGGTGCTGCTTTCTCTTCACCCAAACCTACCTTTTATAGCCGCAATGCTAGGACAGCTGCCACCCTCCCCGCCCCCACCCGGCCTCAAAGGGAGGAGTCAGTGGAAAGCCGGGCTGAGTCTGGGTTTGGCTCCTCATAGACACCAGAAGTGCCTGTCACAGAATCATCACGACAAGGGAAGAAGGAGTCAACTGAGCGGAGCGGACAGCATCCTCCTCACGGACAAGAATGACCCCAAGCTGCGTCACATTCATGCAGATAACCTGAGTCAAACATTCCTGTACCGATGCAAGTCCAGACGGGCACGCTGGTCCCGGACCAGGTCAGTGACACTGTGTAGACGCTCCCAAACCCCATTCCCTGATCCTGGTATTTCTCCTGAAACTTAAACTCTTTTTTTAAATTGCCTTCCAGATGTTTTCGTCAGAACATCCAAAGCAACAATCTTTAACAGGATCTATTAATTCATCCTTTCAGTCTATAAACATTGTTTTTGGTCCAGGACATACACACCTGTGAATGCCTCATTATATTGAAGTAGCCATGCACTAAACATGCAAACAACCATAAATATGATGTTTATAAAAATATCGAGTCCCTTAAAAAGTGGCCTTAATCATGACGTTCCTACTTAAATGGTTAAATATATGTGCATTCCTTTATATATATTTCACATTCCACTGTCACATCTGGCTCTTCCCTCTTGGAGCAAATGGTATCATACAAAAATGTTCCTGATGTCGTCTCTCATCCCCCATGTTCTTTTATAATCATGTCACACCCCTTGAGTAGGGAGTAGAATTCCCTTCTCCTTGAATAAGGTAGGTTATGTTTGTAACTCACTTAGAATGCAGCAAAAGTGACACTCGGTGAGATCTTAGGGCTTGGTTAGAAAAGGTGACACAGCTTCTATTTAACTCAGTAAAGGCCTCGTGTTGGAGTCCTGAGCCCCCAGGTGAGCAGCAAACTTCCCTGAAGCTGTCATTCCATAAGCAGCCCCCAAAACCTGTGTAAACAGACAGATTGAGTCTCTAAGGCTGCAGGGGTGGTGTGTGGAGAGAGAGAGAGAGAGACAAAGGGAGACAAATAAATGGACAGAAAAGCTCACTGTGAACAACAATCAAAAACGGCCACATTCTGAATGCAGTCTGATGAGAAACCCCAAACCAGAAACACCTAACCAAGCCCTCCTCAAATTCCTGGCTCACATAAACTATGTCCATGAGTCAATAAGTCGGGGGTAATTTATGCTGCAACAGTAGTAAGCAGAATACCTGGTTACTGATTACTAGTGATGCCTGCTAGTTAGCCTAGTACTTCTGTGAAGGGATTTTTCAGGTAGTATCCAACTTCCTAAGCCATTGACTTTAACTCGGGGAACTTACCTTGGGCCATTCTGACAGAATCAGCTGAGCCCTTAGAAGAGACCAGAAAGACTGGGAGTGGAGCATATTCTCCTATGGGCCTGAAATAACAAACAACCCTGTTGTGGACAGCCTACATAAAAGCTGCAGAAGGGCTCTGCGCTCAGCTGGGAGTCTGCTTGAGGATTCTCTCCCTCTGCCTTCCTCCCTAAAATAAATAAACCTTTAAAAAAATAATGAGTGTGTGTGTGGGTTGGGGCACCTGGCTGGCTCAGTGAGCAGAGCATGAGACTCCTGATCTTAGGGTCATGAGTTCCAGCCCCACCTTGGGTATAGAGCTTACTTAAAAAAATGTTAAGTCTTCTGATCCATAAACATGTTTTTGTTGTTGTTGTTTTTAAGTAAGCACGTGTGGTTTTAAACCACCAAGATTGTGGTCATTTTTCACATGGTGATAAGAAATGAATATAGAAAGCAAGAATAAGATTAGTGAACAAATTTCATGCCATGAAGTTCTGCAGAGGTAGACCAGAAACTTGGATCTACGCTTCCAAGAATGGTGCAGGGTATTAACAGGGTTACAAAGACCAGATATGAGACCTGGAAGATCCATAAACCTTTTAAAAAATCATGGAAAATCCTATTATTCTGACTTGAGTTGCAAGGAGAAGGTGAAGTCTCACCCTGTACTAGGATCTTACTTCAGGGAGTCCCTCAAAGCTGGGTCTCCGGACTTATTCTCAGCTTCTTGCCTGTCCTCTGTGTCAATCCTCTGCTTTGGATTTGGCCTCAGCTCTGTGGTTACCCCCCGCCCCCTACCTTCATTTCCTTCCCAGACAGGAAGGCCAGGATAGCTAAGGTCTCTGACTTGGTCCTTTATCCCCTCCTTGATAGAACCACCACTTTCTAAGAACGCATACTGTGTGAACATGAGAGGAAAGAATGACAGCCCTAAGGCCATTCAGCACCAGTGTGCACAGGTGTCCAGACACTTCCCTGTGGGGCCAGAGTCCGAGTCAGGATGCAAAGGGTCCCTCTGCTCCGTCCCCGAGCCTTCTTGAAATTTGTTTTGCTTCATGTGAAATTGGGCAGTCATTCATTTTATGTTGGGATCAAAGAGCTTCTTTAGAAACTGAACAGGTGCTATACTATAAGCCAGTGAAATCCATCCCATGAATTGTGGTAATAGACAAGCTGCAGTGTCATTCCAAAACCAGTAATATGATAAGGCTTTCAGAGAAATCAGCTTATGCTTCTCTCCCTGAGCTAGATGAAGTGGGGATAGGTAGAAGAAATTAGTCTGCACCTTTCCTACTCCCACCAGACTAGAGATTGCCTCCATGCCTGGGAACAGATTGGATATTAGGGTCAAAGTAGCCCAGTAGCTTGTGTATTTTAGAGGAATGTACATTTATTGAAATATATACTTTTTTTAAAAAAGTTTATCTTTTAGGTCAGAAAAAAAAAATCCTTGGGCAGAGCCCAGGTCAGGGTACATTGCCATGGGCAACAATGTTTATATTTTGGCAACAGTTATACACTTTATATTTTAAATGCCTGTTTCCACCTCAGTAAGGTGTTTGCAGGGCAGACACTTCATGGATCTCCTCTGAATTATTTTCAGTCATCTTTAGGGGCAGAGAAGCCTCAATTGGCTAAAAGTAATTCAAGTTGCATATTTTAATTTATTTAAGTATATAGCAGAAAATTAAGATGTATCATTGCTGTGCTAAACTCTCGGAACCAGTCCTGGTCCACGCGTGTACAGCCTAATGGAAAAGGCAGCCAGAAATGCCAATATGGTAAATGTCTTTAGGTGCTGTTTCCCTTCCGTTCATACATATCAGAATCACCTGGAGAGCTTTCAAGCAAGACTCTTACTCTGTCCCTACTCATAAAGAGTTGGTCTGGGGTGGGAGGCAGGTATTAGTTCCCCAGATGCCTTCAATGTATATCCAGAGTTGAAATCCACTGTCTAAAAATCCTTTAATTTGCCAGGTACTCTAATAATAATTTGCTAACTCTGCCTGTGGAAGGGAGGTCATCAAAATGTAGGTAGCACTTGAGCTTAAATTTAAAGAATGCATAGAACTTCTCCAAGTAAGGAGGAGGGTAGAGGAGGTTGGGAGGGCTTTTAGGGCAGAATTTGCCTGCTGGGCAAAATCCTGTTGATGCTAAGTTTTTTTTTTTTTTTATATTTATTCATTTGTTTTAGAGAGAAAGGTGGGGAGGGGCAGAGGGAGAGAGAGAATCTTCAAGCAGACTCCCAGGTCAGTGTGGAGCCCAACTCCACGACCCTGAGATCATGACATGAGCTGAAATCAAGAGCCAGATGCTTAACCCACCAGGTGCCCCCTGTTGATGCTTACTTTTAACTACCTTCCTAACTTATCCTGGTCTATTCATTCCTACTGTCACCACCCTAATGCAAATCCTTGTTAGACATGCCTTGCGTGAATCTACCAATTTCCTGGCTTTTTTTTTTTTTTTTTTTAGCATAAACACTCTTTTATCTTCAAACATATGCATCCCACTGCAGAGAAAAAGATTCTCTTACAGCACAAATCAGTTGCATTGCCCTGATTCAAACCTTTCAATGACTTCGTTTTGCTCTTAAAATCCAAAATTTTTAACATAGCAGATAAGACCCAATGTTACTTAGTCTTGGACTTCCTTCAGCCTCCCCTTAGGGGTCCTGGTCTACCCTGTCCTTTGTGCACTACCAGTCCTTTTCATGCAGCTCTGCTTCAGTCTCTGTGCAAACCATGCTTTCTCCTTTCTCAGGGTCTTTGTGGAGATGATGAATCTTCAAAGAATTCTATCCCCACATTACTTCTCAGGCAACTCTGTGACCTAGAAAACTCTACAATGCTTAGTCCTTTGCTCAAATATCCCTTCCACATAGAAGATTCCCCAGATGTCCTCTCCCAGCCTAGGTAGGGGTCCTTGTTACATGCCCCCAAAGCTACAACTCCTCTCCTTTGTAACACGAATCTTCACGCACCATACGCATCTCTCCTGATAGACTCTATGGTTTACAGTCCCTTCCTGTATTATTGGCATTTTGTCCACTCTGGCATTTGGTAAATTATTGGCAAATGATGGTTGAATAAACTGAATGAACAAACCCCCCCCCCCCCAACACACACACAAAGATAATCTAACCTATGTTTTCCCTCTAAGAGTTTTTATTTCCATAGGCACTCAAAATCTGGAGCATGAGTTATAACTCATTTGGGGTGAAACTTGACCTCTCTGTATGGCCCTCGATATCTTTCCTCTCTGCTCTCTCTCTCCCCTTCTCTTTCTTATCTTTCGTCAGAAGTTTAGCGTTTTGTATGGGGATCTGCATTTAAACAGAGTAACAAATAAATAACCATTATTAACAAATATAATATTACCTTAATATACTTACACATTGATTACAATGATGAAAAGAGAAGCAAAGCTGAGTAATATGTTCTGAGCAGATGCAATATGTTTAGTATATGTAGTCAATCACTTAATTCTCTTCCCATTCATAATAATGTGCCCATTTTTCAGATGAAGCAACAGAGACTAGAGAAACATTACTTCCTAAAGATCTTACAACTAGTGATAAAACTACCAGGCTAATGACCAGTGTCTATGTAACTCCCAATCCCTTGCTGTCCCTCCTAATCCAATCAGATCTGTAACCATTGGAAATGATTTGAACCACCTACATGAGAAGCTAGCTGAAGTATCTAAATTTTATATAGCTTCTTACATTGTAGATTTCAGGTGTCTACATTACGTTTCACTTAATTATGTCCACAAGGATAAAAGATTACGCACATTACCAATTCCTGTCTCTTGTCTCATAACCTTTTTAAAATTGCATTCATTCATCCATTCAATAAACGTCTGGTACTGGGAATATAATTCTGAATTGCTTTCAGAAAATTAATATTATTAATCATAAAGACATTTTCTTAAGATTCTCAGTTCGGTTATACTTCATTTCTTTCTAAGCTTTGGAATTGAATTCCGTGACACACTATCTCGAATACAGTTGGTAATTCTTGTGTTGCAAATGGAACGAAAAAGGCCTGGCAGGCATCTGGGCTATGGGGACGGAGAAGTGAACTTGCAAAGTGTACCAGACTCACAAAACACACAGACTGCCAGACCACATCATGATGGCCATCACAGGCTCAGTGCAAACTCTTTTAATACCTGTTCAGTCAAATCCATATGGTCCAAGATAAGATCACAGACAAACTGATCTAACGTTAAGTCCTTGCAGATCCATACATTTTAAAGATAAGACCAGTAAATGTTCCAGAGACATTGTGGTTTATCATTTCCTATCAATCTCTGCCAAGACCATGCTATGACTAACTCCAGCTCACCTGTCCCCTCTCTCCTACCCCTGCCTATAAGCCTTATAAGTGGATTTAATTATTAGTTCATTCTTAATAACTGGACTGCTTATTATTTCTTATCATGACAAATTGGACTGCTTATTATTTCTTATCATGACAAGGTCTTATCTAGAAAGGAAGGACTGCAAAGACAAAGATCTTTAAAGACAATATTTAACTAGACAATCCTATCTAACATTACAATGTTCATTATTGTTGAGACCTAACCTGCAAAGGGAGTCACCTGTGTGAACCTGCAAAATTGCTTAAGCAAGCAAAATACTTATTTCTTCGGGGCAGCTCTTGGCAATATAGCTGAAGAGTGGGTCTTGACAAAGGAGAAATGGAAGTCAAATCCCTGAAAGTGCTATCTAAAAAAAAAAAGTGCTAGAAAGTGCTATCTAAGAAAAGAGACTACCAGCAGGGGGACAAAGGAAGCGAAGAAGCTGGAAGTTCAAGATAAGTCAGGGAAAGTAGTTCAAGTCAGAAACTGTGAATGATTTGATCATTTTAAAACTTGCTTATGGACATCCGTTAGCCATGAAGCAGCCTGACTAGAAACAAGAAAACTGGACCAAGCATAGGAAGTAAATGCGTTCAGATGTTTTATAGCATGGAGCACAGAATGGGAAACCTGGAAAGAAGAGAGAAAAAAAAATGCAATTCCCTGAAGTTCCTGCTTTGGGCCTGGCACCACTTTCCAGGCTAAAGTGCAAGGATGCGAAATCCATTCACAACCGAGCAGTCTCGCTGAGCTCAGGAGACAGAAGTGAGAGTGAGGGCCCCTGGAGGGACTCCAGTTTATGGGGCAGAGCACCAGAGAACAAGGAACTGTGCAGGAAAAACAATTCCAGAATCCTCACAGGATGTCCCTTGAATGTTTAGCCAAACACTAAAATACATATGCTTAAGGCAGAACTCCATGAGGACTTGAAAGAAAAAAGGACCAGGAAAAGAAATAAAAGGAGCTTTAAGATACTCTGGGAATTTGTACAAGTTGGGGAGGCATTTGAGTTCCAAACAGTCAGAGAAAAGTGGCTTCATTGCACAATTCAAGCATGTAGTAAAACATCAAATGCCCCCATGGGAGAAGAGCTCATCTAGATTTACAGCAATTGGTATTATAGACCCATCCTACCCAAGGTTAAAAACAGCCTCAAAAAGATCAAGCTTATCTGCAAATAAATAATTTGCCTACCTAGACCAAAGCCAACACTCTGCTAATAATACAAAAGAATCCAAAAATAGAAGTAAAGCATCTTTTAAAAATGCATTACAATATAGCAAGGTAAATATATTTGAAATAAGTGAAAAAAATTAGTTATCTTTACATTTAAAAAAATGAATTCATACCTCACACCATATAGAAAAAGTAATGCAAAATGGGTCAAAGATCTAAATGTAAAACTTAAAATAAAATTTAAATTTGATTATTAGGTAAAGTTATTAAAATTCTAGAACCAGCATAGGAGAAATCTTTGTGACTAGGGCTAAGCAAAGATTTCTAAGCTATAACAGCACAATCATGATCCAGAAGAGAAAACAACTGATAAATTTTGATTCATTCTAATTAGGAATTTTTGCTCTTCAAGGACACTACCGAGGAAATGAATAAACAAGTCAGAGACTGAGAGAAAATATTTGCAAATCACATATCTGATAAAACATTTGTATCCAGAATACATAAATAGTTCTTAAGACTCAGTAATTAAAAATAAATAATCCATTAAAACTGTGTAAAAGATAAGAAAATCACTTCACCAAAGAGTATATATAGATTGCAAATAAGCAAAGGAAAACCTGTGCACCATGACTAATCATTAGGGAAATGCAAATTAGAGCCAAAAAAATGAGATAAGAGCACCACACAACTATCATTCTGAGAGCCTGAAATTAAAAAGTCTGATCACACCAAGTGTTGTCACAAACGTGGAACGGCTCTTGTACACCACCACTTGGAATATTAATTACACAACCACTTTGGAAAACAGTCTGTCGGTTTCTTGTAAACTTGAACATAACAGCTGGTGCACCGGGGTCCTGTGCGAATGTGTGCCCAACCCGCTTCAAGAGATTTATCCGAGATAAATGAAAGCATATGCCCACACAAAGACCTGCACACGGATTTTCACAGCAGTTTTATTTGTAATAACCAAACACTAAAAACAACCTGGCAAAATTGGACAAACTAGTCAAATATAAAAAAGAAATCAACTGTTGTTCATGCTTCAGTATGGATGAATCACAAAGTAATTATGGTCAGTGAAAGAAGGCGGACAAAAAAATAGTGCATTCTGTATGATAAAGTTTATAGAAAAATAATAGAAAATGCAAACTATTCTGTAGTTACAGAAAATAGATCACTGTTTGCCTGGTCATTGGAGGAGAGGAAGGGTTCACAAGGGACACCGCCTTGGGGGCTGATAGATAGGCTCATCATCTTGGTTCTGGTGAAGGTTCACAGACGTGTATATATTTAACATTTATCCAATTGTACACTTTCAATACGTGTACTGTTTTAATTCTAATCAGACCTCAATAAAACCATTAAAAATAGATCACATGTAGTATGTTCTCCAATATCAACAGAAATAAATTAGAAACAAATAAAGATAGGCCATCTAAGAAAATGAAATATTTTTTTAAGATTTATTTATTTATTTCAGAGAGAGAGAAAGGTCACAAGTGGGAGAGGCAGAGGGAGATGGAGAGAATCTCCAGCAGACTCTACACTGAGCACAGAGCCCGACACGGGGCCCGATCTCATGACCCTGAGATCATGACCTGAGCCAAAATCAAGAGTCCACTCGGACACTTAACTGACTGCACCACCCAGCACCCCGGAAAACTGAGTCTTTCAAAATTAAACATCAAACATTTTTAAATCCAAGTGTTAGGAAAGAAATAAAAATGGGAGTTGGACAATATTTCAAGCTGAATGATAATGAATATATAATATACCGGGATCTCTCGGATTCCATCTAGCAGTACTTAGAAGGGAACTTTCAGGCTTGATATGGGTTGAATTGTGTTCCCCCCCATTCATAGGTTGAAGTCCCAAGCTACAGTACTCAGACTGTGACCTTATTTAGAAAGAGTATCTCTACAGACAGAATTAGTGAAGATAAGATCATCCTGGAGTAGGGTGGGCCCCTAATCAAATAGAACTGGTGTCCTTAGGAAAGTGGAATTTTGGACACAAGCACACACAGGAAGAACGCCACGGGATGGGATGATGTGGGTACACAGCCAGGAATGCCAAGGATTGCCAGCAAACCACCAGAAACTCAGAAAGGGACCTGGAGCAAATTCCACCTCACGACTCTCAGAAAGAGCCAATTCTGCCAGCACCTGGATCTCAGACTTCTAGGCTCCAGAAGTTGCTGTAAGACCAAAAATTACTATAGTTTAAGCTGTCCACTTTGTGACACCTTTTATGGTAGCTCTAGAAAACTAATATAATGCTTGTATTAGAAAAAGAATAATGGTTCAATATCGATGGTCAAAGCTTCTACCTTAAGATATTAGAAAGATTAAAAATCTTAAAAATTAAAGTCAGCAGAATGAAGGAAAGAAACAAGATAACAGTGAAAATTAATCAAATAAAACATGGATGAACAATCGAGAAAAACCAAGAAAATCTAGATTGAAAATACTCTAGCTATACTGATCAAGAACTAAACAGAGACATCCCAAAATTCCAGTAGAGAGACACATCATGTCAGGGGATTACAATACTCAGTATTGTTGCAATGCTAATTCTCTCTAGTAATTTTTGATATGGAAAAGAAAAGGGACTAGAGCAGCTAAAACAATTTTAAAAAGAAAATAAAAGAGGTTATACACTACCTTATTTCAAGATTTACTATATTGCTGCATTGATCAAGACATGTAGTATTGTCATAGGCATAAAAATAGGTAAGTAGATCAATTTAACAGAATAAGAGATTTAATTTAAAAAAAACCAAAAAACTAACACTTTGGGGCGCCTGGGTGGCTCAGTTGGTTCAGCGACTGCCTTCGGCTCAGGTCATGATCCCAGGGTCCTGGGATCGAGCCCCACATCGGGCTCCCTGCTCCACGGGGAGTCTGCTTCTCCCTCTCCCACTCCCCCTGCTTGTGTTCCCTCTCTCGATGTGTCTCTCTCTGTCAAATGTACAAATAAAATCTTAAAAAAAAAAAAAGCTAACACTTAATCCATTTACTTTCAACAAGGTGTCAGATACTAAAATGGGGAAAGGAAGTTCTTTTGAATAAACCGTGCTGGAATGACTGACTGGCTATCCATAAGAGAAAAAAAAAATGAACCTTAACCCATACCTTGCCCTGTACACAAAAAAATTAATTTGAGATAGATCAAAGACCTTAATGTAAAATCTTACATGTTAAAGCTTGCTTTTTTTTCTTTTTAAGATTTTATTTATTTATTTGACAGAGAGAGACTCAGTGAGAGAGGGAACACAAGCAGGGGGAGTGGGAGAGGGAGAAGCAGGCTTCCCCCAGAGCAGGGAGCCCTAGGAGGGGCTCGATCCCAGGGCCCCGGGATCCTGACCTGAGCTGAAGGCAGACGCTTAACGACTGAGCCACCCAGGTGCCCCAAAGCTTGCTTTTCAATGTAGATTAGCTTCACATCCTAGAGCTGACATTGGGGTGGACAAAAAAGCTCACGAATACTACACAGAAACTATTAACCAAAAATAACTTATCATAATTAAAACATTTTGCTCATATTGTTTAAAATATGGATATACAAACTTCAGACTGGGAAAAATATGCAATAAATATAACTTACAAAGAAATTCAATCAACAATATATAAGCAACATCTACAACTAAATAATAAAATCAACCCAGTTATAAAAATGGGCATTTCACCAGGGTTTATATACCAGTGACTAGGAAGCCCATGAGTGTGTTCAACATCATTAGTTATCAGAAAAGTGCAAATTAAAGCCACAATGTGATACTATCATCTACCCAACGAGAATGGTTAAAGTGTAAGAAGATAACTTGAGACTCTCACATGTTGCTGGTGGGAATATAAAAGGTACACGTTTGGAAATCATTCTAGAAGTTTCTCATAAATGTAGTTATCATTTATCCAAAAGAAATGAAAACATATAAACACACACATACACACACACACACACACACAACCCTGGAATGTGTTACTTCAAAACAACCTTATTTAAATTAGTGAAAAGCCAAAAAGCAGTCCACCATCAGGAGAAGAGATAAATAATTTCCATATGATGGAAGACTCCTCCATGCTAAGGGGGAACGAACTACTCAACAATGTGGATGCATCTCCAAAACATGACGCTGAGTGGAAGAAGCCTTATGCAAAGTTCACCCTGTATTATCCCTTTATACAAAATCTGTATACAAAGACAAAAACAGGATAGGAAAAAACTTGTCTCTGGTGAAAGATTTCAGAACCGTGAATGTCCCTCAGTGAAGGTGGGGTTGACTGGGACAGGGCACAGGTGATCTTTCTGAAGTCATGGAAATCACCCACATCTTAATATGTGGATAACAGATGCATGCAATTGTCAAAATCCATCAGAGTATGAACTTAATGTTTGTGCATTTCTTTGAATGCAAGTTGTACTTTGAATTTTTATAAAAGTTGAAAGAGAAGCTTTTTTATGTCATACTAACCTTGTGATACACAGTTATATGCTCAGCACTTAGTCCAAATATATCATCAGTATATGACCTGCTCTCATCCAATTTTCCAGGTTCGGTTTAATATACTGGTCGTCCAGACAGACCCAGTATGTTCTGTGTGGCACATTCTTCCTTAATTCACATGTATAGTATCAGAAAACTTCAATCCAAATTAATCTAATTCCTCCCACATTTATTAATGTTTTCTGCTCACTCTATATTCACAGAGCTGTGCACCCTCACCACAATCAATTTTAGAAAACACTTTTATGGCCCTCATTTTCATCACCTTATTATACTTTACATTTCTGTAGGTTGCATTTGTTTTTGTTTTAACATTTTGCCTGGTTAATTATTATGCCTCTTGTTGTTTTACACATACTCTGGATTCCCTCTTTTATTTACAACGTTGAACAGGTGAGTATATGGCCTATGCAAATAATTTCAGTATCTTAAGTATTTGTGGATCTCATTCTAGTTTCATCCTTTTTCCTCTGATTCTTTCAGGTCCCATGTCTGCATACAGACCAGCTTGGGATTAAACACTCAGGGGATCATTTGTATCACATCCCCGAGGACCACAGCCAAGATCTGCACGTGTCCTTCCTGTCTCCCTCTGTGGCTGTTTTGTTTTCCCTCCTCCAAGTTTGCCATTTCTCGTGAGGATGCGGGCATAGCTTCTGGGAAGCCCACATTTCTGCAGTCTGGGACCAGAAAACCTGCCTCAAGCGGGCCCAGAGTGTCTCTCGTCCCTCTGTGAGGCCGTAAGAGATCTCCTGGTGCTAGCACATGACCTCAGGCAGCCGTCCTACCTGTGCTTACGTCACCTGTCCAGGCCAATGAGTCCACTTTGTGTTCCCTGGGCTCTGAGATGTCCTGTAACTCTTCATCCACTTCAGCGAAGCATTTTTTAAAGCTTTGGAAAATATTCTATCCACAATCTTAATTCTACCTATACTGTTTTGAACTCTTGAAGGCAAATGCCATCAGAAACGGAAAGGCAAGCATTTAGTGCTTTACTACAAATGTTTACACCCAGTCACTTTATCCCTCTATATTGCCTGTACATTTTTGACTACACACACACACAAATTTTATTAGAAAAGCTGGATCCTCCTCTTGCCACTCTGTTTTATCTCATCTCACATTAACTGCCAAATATAAGAAAGCATGCACTAAAAAAAAATTTGATGAGAAGCAGAAAAGTTCTGGTTAGGGCGCCTGGGTGGCTCAGTTGGTTAAGCAACTGCCTCCGGCTCAGGTCATGATCCTGGAGTCCCGGGATCGAGTCCCGCATCGGGCTCCCTGCTCAGCAGGGAGTCTGCTTCTCCCTCTGACCCTCCCCCCTCTCATGCTCTCTGTCTCTCATTCTCTCTCTCTCAAATAAATAAACAAAATCTTTAAAAAAAAAAAAAAGAAAAGAAAAGTTCTGGTTAGGGAAATTATATGCTACCTCAGGAGAAAACAATAAGTAGATGATAGTGACGAAGTATGCAGCAGACACAAAACACAGAAGGTAGAGGAAAATTCACATACAATTCCCCAAATGAGAACTATTAAATGCAACCAGATTATTACCAAGGTAAGCTTGAAAATCAGTGTGGAGTCCTTTATACTAAAAAGCCCCGGAGAGGTTTTGCAGATCTTTGAGATCCATGCCTCCTTCAGGTTCGTTTATCACTTCCTGAGGATTAGGAGCTGTCCTTAGTTCCCATGAACACTTCGTGGAGTCCATACAGGGAGAAAGACAGATACGTAACTTAATGATCACCACACACTGCTGTATTATGGTGGCATACAAAAGGACTAGAGGGAGAAGGAGGAGCTTCTAAAGTTTAGAGATGAAAAATCACTTGCTAGAGAAGGTCATGTTTCAATGAGAACCAAGGTAGTGAGATTTGGAGGGTTTCTGCCTCTTTTAAAATCATGGTACCGGTATTATTTGATGAGGTTAATCATTTTCCCATCCTGTCTTTTGTGTTGTCCTTCTGATTTATTTAACTACATATTTTTAAAAAGAACCAACAAACTTTCTTCTGAGACATTCTAAGAAAGAAAACTGAAATCCCACAGGCAAGAAGAATGTGTATTTCAAAATCATTTGTTGGGGAGTTTCTTTCACCAAGATGGGAACATTCATGCTGAAAATACTTCATGAATATGGAATTGCTTGCCACTTCACACTACAGGAAAAACATTTTCCAAATTCTATAATTCCTTCTCTGATTTCTTGCAATCAACATAACCTCCCACCTACCTTCTGTTTCCATTCTGTTTCTGGCTTTTGTCTCAAGGTACAGTTTGCTGACTTCCATTAAAATGTATGGGCTCTTAGAATGATGTGGGGGAACTCATCTGGTCCAGCAGAAATGAATCAGGGATGATGCCTACAAGACAGCAAATATAAGGATGGAAATAAGTATTTACCCAAAGGATACAAAAATACTAATTCAAAAGGATACATGCACTCTGATGTTTATAGCAGCATCTATAGCCAAATTATGGAAAGAACCCAAGTGTCCATCGGTTAATGAATGGATAAAAAAGTGGTAAACATATACAATGGAATATTACTCAGCCATAAAAATGAAATCTTACCATTTGCAATGACATGGATGAAACTAGAGAGTGTGATGCTAACTGAAATAAGTCAGTCAGAGAAAAACAAATACCATATGACTTCACTCACATGTGGAATTTAAGAAACAAAACAAATGGACATAGGGGGGAAAAAGAGAGAGACACACACACACACCAAGAAACAGACTCTGAACTACAGAGAACACACTGATGGTGACCAGAGGGGAGGTGGGCGGGCGTGGGGGGACAAGTGATGGGGATGAAGGAGCGCACCTGTCATGATGAGCACCAGCTGATGAATGGAAGTACTGAATCACTATATTTTACACCTGGAACTAGTATCACACTGTATGTTAGCTAACGGGAACTTAAATAAAAATTTAGAAAAATGTATATGTCTATAGACATGTAATTGTATTAAGAATGGAAATAGGAATGTGACCTGCCTAATATCTGCTACATTTGTGCTCCTTCCACAGATTAAATAACAGACTGGTTTCTTAGTTTAAAGCTGGAATTAAATTTCCCAGTGCTATAGCTAGTTATTTCATTCCAGTAAGTTCTGATCGATGGAGTATGTATAATACATATTCACATGTGCCATTTATCTCATGAGTAATTAGAAGATGAAAGAAAAACACTATTTTCTAAATGCAATTTTCCTACTGAAGAAAGTCTTTGAAAAAGTGGACCATGTACATGAGAAAAAATAATTAAGTGTATCTTTAGTATCAAAATATATATGAATTGTTAATCTAGTCTATATTCTTTATTTTCTTAAAGAAAAGTTTAAAACCTCAAAAGGTAATATTAGTGGCTTACAATGATATCAGAAGTTACTGGAAGAGCCGGACTTGATTCCTAATGTTTCTTGGTCGCCTGGTGCTTTGAGATATAATATTTTTCTGTAAAATTTACTGTGTGTTGATTTGTTAAACATCTCATAATTTCAAAACAAGTTGCTTGTTTTTAATTTATTAGAAAGTAAAATAGTAAAATAGAAATGGAGACATGACATATTGAGAGGAAAGAGAGAGTATCCACATCCCCGATGCAGATCATCTACCACCTGCTTTATGTACAGCTCCAAACTTTCCAGAGGTCTATCAAAGCTGATCTCACATTTCCTCTTGTCAACAAACCTATAATACATCATCACTTTTATTTTATGAATGGATAAGATGAACTGGAGTTTGCTAGAGTAACAACTGCCATTGAGCCCTCAGAGGGAAAGAGTATGGCACTGGAGGGCTGCACTGGGGTCTGGGGGAGGAAGCTCTGGGTTGGCCCACCATAGCTCTGTGGGCACTCATCTTGTCAAATGAAGCAATGACTTAGTTATTCTAAATTTTAATATTTCTCTTCTGTTAAAAGCAGAAGATACTGACTCCAATAAACTCACAGTGTTTTGATAAAGACCAAAGAAGATACTCCATGTAAAGAAATGTGTAAAGAAAAACCTACCTTCTAATATTCATGGTACTTATCTTGGTACTCTTAGAGAACATTTCCATGAACAGATGAAGAAAATATATATATATATTATTAACAAGGTTACTGATGAATAATTCAAAAAACCAAAAATAATGTGTACTCTGAAAAAAATGCTTTAGTAACAGAATAAATAAATAGCTGAACAATCAGAAAGCAAATCATTGCCTTAATCCACTTTGATCCCTCTGGGTTCTGCACATACCAATAAGCAAGATTCCCCCATTTAGAGAGAAAATGACAAAGTAATCCACTAGTTCACCTTGACACCCTGCATTTCTTCCAGACTTGATTGATTATAAGAATACAGATTATTTTTTCTGGGGTGACTGGTTGGCATAGTTGGTTAAGCAACAGACTCTTGATTTTGGCTCAGGTCATGATCTCAGGATCGTGAGATTGAGCCCTGTGTCAGGCTCCGCACTCAGCGGGGAATCTGCTTGAGATTCTGTCTCTCCCCCTCTGCCCTTCCCCGCCCCCTCTTGCATGTGCATGCGCTCTCTCTCAAATAAATTTTAAAAACCTTAAAAAAAAAGAATACAGATTATTTTTTTCAGTAGATCTGAGGCAGGGCCAGTGAACCTATATTTTTAATAAGCTCTTCAGATGATATTATGTTCTGGACAGTTTAGGAACATGACCTGGAGCAACAAGCAAAATCTAGATAGTTCCTCTGAGAGTGGAAAGTACAGAAGTGCACAAATATTCCATGAGTCAGGCTGCTCTGAGATCTGAGTTCACAGGCACCTTTATCATTAAGTATTCTCCAGGTTCTTGATGTCCTAATAATGGTGGATCACCACATTTTCCCTCAAAAAATCAAACGGCCAACCACATACAAAGCTCTTAAGCACTTTTGTTTTGAAACTGAGAACATGTGAAAATAGACAAGAGGTAGTTGGTGGTAAGAAATGTGTGTAGGTGTGATATAGGTTATATTTAAATAAGTGCAGAACCAGGAAAGCCTTTAGTCATGGTGGACACACCCCGCCCACTGAATGATGACAACAGAATCGTCCCCTCGTTGGGTGGGCTGGCGAGGGAGGCGGATCCCCACCCCACCCCAGGCACTTGTGACGACCTCAGGCCAGGTCCCTGACCACGGCTGGCTCGAGCCACAATCGCCTTAGGTTTCTGATCTTGAGACCGAGGAAGGAGCTCTCAGTGTCTGCTCAGAGACAAAACCGGGAGAGGCGAGTCCGTAGCCCCAAGCTGCCATAAGCGAGGTGCTAGTCTGCAGAGGGAGGACGTGAACGTCTCAAGAAAGAGAGGAGCTAGCTCGGTGTTTTCCAGGCCCTCTCCCCAGTCACCTCGCAGCACTGCTAGAGCCACAATTTCCCCGGAGCTTTGTTAAAGGAGCAAAAATCAAAACAAAAAACACCCCCTTTCCCCCAAGTTGTGTAACTGATTGATTGGCATCATGGGTTATCGGAGACTTCAGGTGGAGGACAAGCAGCTCCTAAATGATCACTCCCGATATTAGGAACTTTAACAACAAAAACAGACTGGAGGGGAAAAAATACAGTCTCTTCACTATGGATATCACAGAATGCCATTTTCAGGAAAAATGACATGTTCCCCAGAATCTGAAAAGACATAAAGGTAACATGACCTGAATAGAATCTATTGTTCCAAGTGGCATTTTCCAACATTGCTCTTCACACAGGCGATAGAGCAAACCCGGGTTAGTATAAGAAAAATGGTTTGGCAGAGGGCATGACCTGAAGAAAATGCCAGATCATTCATTTCTTTGTAATTTCAGATATGCTTCTACTTTTTGAAATGCTTGCAAAAATATTTTCCATCCATAGTCGCTCAGCTAGGATTTCTCAAGTAATATATTCTGGACAGAATTTGAAAGAAAGCCTAGTGTTGTTCTGTACAGAGGACTTGGGAATCCATATAGGACCCATACCACAATTTAGCTTTCTTATTCTGGTAGATGTTCATTATTTGAAATATATTTAGAGGTTTTCAGATGATTTCTCTGAATGAAAATTTCTGTTGACTTGGGAGAAGCTGATTTAACATAAGCCTATTATGTGAACTTTGGTCTCTCCATTATATTTGCTAATGAGAGCATACAAGCAATATAACTGTATTTCCTTTGCACTGGTCTTCGCAGTTTGTTAGAAAAACATAAGAGAAAGAGGTGATATTGATGTCTACTTTTTGTTCTTTATGATCCATTATGTCGCATTTTGAGATATGTCCTGATGTATTTCCTGACACAGCCACCTCTGGTTCTTGTATTTGTGATTGTTGGCAGCAAGAAGTGTAGGACTCTTTCTCCTTACAGACACAGGAAAGCCAGGATGATTCTCAGCCCAACTCAGAAACATCCAGTTTCTATATAAAAGAGGAAAAAATGCAAAGAATACACAGGGTACTTTTATTTTCTTCCTAATAAAATATTAAGGCCAGAAAGTAGCTGTGTAAAGAAAGGTCCTATCATAAAGGCATGTAGGTCTTTAACCTTAAGCATTTACTATCCAAGAAGTGGTACTAGAAGGTACAGAGATGTCTAGAGCCAAGGCATGATTATAAGCCATGGGGATAGATCACTGGAACAAAGGAAAATCTTACCTGTACTGTATTTAGTTCCCAAGGGAAATTAAAAGAATGCAGAATGTATACCATTAGCATCTGGAAATTCTTGGTGGTACATGGTTAGAGTTAACTAGTGAATTAGAAAACCTGGAAATTTACTCTTTTCTAGGCTATCTCAAAAAATGAGACAAAAATGAGCTTCCTTGCTCACAATGTTGGATCCATCCATTGATTTTACTTTAATTTAGGCTTGATTTAATATAAATCTGTACCTAATAATAATACCTAATATTGATCATATACTTAAAACGTGCAAGTCAATAATCTCAGGGCTGAACTTGTATTAATTTATTTAATCTTCAAGAGAATCACATGAAGAAAATGAAGCAGAGAGATTTAAGTATCTTGGGTAATGTCACATAGCTAGTTAGTGTTGCAGCCAAGAAAAAAACACAAGCAATCTGGGTTCAGAACTCATCCTGTGAATAACTTACTTATATCTACTTCTTAAGAAAAAAAAAGATATAACCACTTAGATACATATAACACACAAAGATAATATGAATTCAAGTAGATAAGACTTTTGCTTCCAGTAACTATGACCCAGGTAATTTGGATTAAACTTCTGTGAAAGCAACTAGTATAACTGAAAAAAATTTTTTTCTAATCATGTGTAGGAACGCATCAAAGGACCAGTAAAATAGTGCATGATTACTCAGTATCGGGGGAAAGAAAAGAGGCCCAGAGATGGATGCCAACTATGAGGGTTGTTTTTTTCCCACAGAGATTGGCTGAGAGTCTGAAAGACGGATAGCATTGAGGACCTGGGGACAAGAATTAGATTCCAGGGCCTAGCAAGTGTAGGGGGAATAGGTGAACCCTATCAGTTAATCCAGAAAAGTTGCACCCAGAGAGGAAGGTTAAAATGGAAGTGAACAGCTTGTATAAGAACCTGAAATTCAGCTTTGAGTTATTTTAATTCCAGAATTGAATTAGGATGACCCTAGAGGGTTGATGGTTCCAAGCACCACTGAGAAACAGTAGATAGATAAATCCATCCATCCATCCATCCATCCTTCAATTTATTTTTACAAATAATTTTCTAAACATACCTGAAAACAATAAAAATAGATAAAAGTGGAAAGCAGGAGACAACGTTAAAAGAAGTCAAAACAGAACAGGTGTGTAAGTCAAGGTTCAATTAGAAAAGTCAAGGTTCATTTGGAAAAGTCAAGGTTCAATTAGAAAGCATTAGGAGATTTAATGTCATTTTGGGAGCTGTATGTATAAATAGTCTCTGTAAGCCTGCTTTCTTTGTGCCAGTCGCTGGAGCTTGAAATCCAGGTTTCTGGCAGTTGGCAAGGGAAGATGGGTGTAAAATGGGGGAGAACAAAACAATCTGGAACCCATAAGTAGAAAGGAAATCAACAAATTATATAAAACACACTACCAATAGTTGACCAAACTGACATTTGTAGACAACCCCACACATAAATAAAAACTGCATATTTATTTTCAGGTATCCATGAATGAAGCATCCAGCTAATTAGACTATATGGCAGGCCATAACCAAGTTTAAATAGATTTTAAAAGATTGAAATCATACAAAGTTCTCTGACCACAACAGAATGGAATTCAAAACCAATACAGAAAAAGTATGGAAAAACTCAAATAATTAACAAAATAAATATAGGCTTGGATATAATCAGTAGGTCAAACAAAAATATACAAGGGAACATTTTGAACTGAATGAAAATGAGAACAAATCAAAATTTATGGTATGCCCCTGGGGCAGTAATTAATTACTGGGAAATTTACAGCTAAAATGTTTGAATTAGGATAATTAAATGATCCAAAAGCAGTGATCTAAGCATCCACCTTAAGAAGCTATAAAATGAAAAACAAAATAACCCCAAACTGAGTAGAAGCAAGGAAGTGAAAAAGAGTAGAAAATTAATAAATAGGAAATGGTAAAAACAACATAGAGAAAATCAAGCCAGAAGTTGTTTTTTTTAATCAACAAACTTCTAAAAATCTAGTTAGAAGGATCAAGAAAAAAAGAAATAAAGCATAAATGATCAAGGTCAGGAATAAAAGAAGGATCATAATTACAGATCAAAAAGACAATAAAAGGGTAATGAGAACATGTTATTTTCAATAATTTTATGAGGGAAGAATTATCCTGATACCAAAATAAAACAAAGACATAATAAGAAAACTATAGGTCCATATCTACCATGAACATGAATATAAGATCCTTAAAAAGAAGTTAGCAAATCAAATGCAACAATACATGAAAAGGATAATGTACCATGCATAAATGGTGTTTATAACAGGAATGCAAACTCATTTTAACATTCAAAAAATCAATGTACTTGAACATAGCAGCTGAATAAAGCATAAAACACATATGATCATCTCAGGTGAGCACTGACAAAATTCAAAATGTTTTATGATAGAAAATCACAGCAAATTAGAAATGGAAAGGAACCTCCTCAAACTGATAAAGAACATATATGAAAATGGGCTAACATCATGAAGGTGAAAGCCTGACTATTTCCTCCCTAAGAGTGAAGAAGTAAAGATGCCTGTTGGCTCTCACCACTTCTGTTCAATATCTACTGGAGGTCCCAGTCAGCACAATGGTCAAGAAAAAGAAAAGCCACGCAGATTGGAAAGGAGGAAATAAAATTGCTTTATCTGCAGAAGATATGTCCTCTTCAAAGAAATTCTAATATATTCACCATAGTAATAATAACAGTAATAAAAGAGCTATTAAAATAAGCGCATTTAGCAAGATCACAGGATACAAGGTCAGAATACAAGGTCAGAATACAAGGTCTGGACAAGAGGTGTTAAGGCATACATATTAAAAACTATCAAACATGGCTGAAAGAAATTATCTAAAACAAGTAAATCAAAAGGCACATCATGTTCATGAATTGAAAGACCAAATATTGTTACCACATCAATTTTCTACATACTGATCTTTAGATTGAGCTCATTCCCAATCAAAATACTAGTTATAAATTGATAAGGCAATTCCACAATTTATATAAATATGCAAAGAACATAGAATAGCAAGGAATTTTGACAGAATAAAATTAAAGAAGATACACTAACAGATTTCAAGATTTCTTAATCAAGATTTTGTGGTATTGGCATAAGAATAGGCATATAGATCAAAGCCATACAATAGAGAGACCCCATAACACAATCATATGTCAACTGATTTTCAGTAAAGGTGCCAATGTGATTCAGTGGAGAATGAATAGTTTTTTCCACCAAATGGTGCTACACTGCACATTCATAGAGAGAAAGATGAATCTCTACCTTTGCCTCTTTTCATACACAAAAGCTAAACTGAAATGCATCCCAGACCTAATTTAAAAGCCATATCTATGAAACTTCTAGAAGAAACAGAGGATAAAATCTTTTTACCTTGAGATACGTAAAGATTTCTTAGATAGGAAGTATCTAAGAAATAGGAATAATAAGTGGAAAGGACTTCACCAACATCTTTCTCTCTTTAGGAAAATGAAAAGGCAATCCCCATTCTGGGAGAAAATATTTGGGATACATATCAATAAGAAGACAAACACCCTTATTAAAATGTTGACAAAAATTTGAATAGACACTTTACAAAAGAAGATAAAATATGACCAGTCAGTACATGCAAAAATATTCAACACTATTAGTCATCAGAGAAAATTGAATTAAAGCCACAGTGAGATACCACTATATACTTAATGGTTAATATAAAAAGACTGACAAAATACTAAGGGGTAATGAGAACAGGAACTCTCACACATTGCTGCTGAGAATGTGAAGTTGCATAACCACTTTGGAAAAATCTTTGGCCATTTATTATAAAGGTAAATGTGGGCTGGCCTTATAATCCAGTTGTTCCATTCTTAAGTAGTTCCCTAAAAGTAAGGAGAACTTGTAAGTAGACAAAGACTTGTACTTGGTTGTTTGTAGAAATTTTATTCATAATATCCCAGATCGGAAAGAAGCCAATATCCACCAACAGGTGAATGGACAAACAAATTGTAGTACACCCACACAATGGATTCTACACAGCAATAAAAAGGAATGAAAAACTGACATACACAACATAATGGGTGAGTAAACAAAACATTATGTGAGCAAAAGAAGCCAGGCATACAGGACCCGATAGTATATGATTCTATTCATTTGAAACTCTTAAGAAAAGCAATTCTATTCTGTACTTATAGAAAGTGTATTAGTGGTTGTCTGGGTCCAGGAATGGATAGCGGGTCCAGGAATGTACAGAAACACGGGGAATCTTAAGGGCTTATGGAAATGTTCTATATTTTCATTGTAGTGTTGGTTATATGGCTATATGCCTTTATCAACCCTTGTCGAACTGTATTCCACATATGCATTGCACTGTATGTAAACTATACTTCAATGAAACTTTATGAAAGTCAAAGCAAATGTTTCAACTGTTAGAGCAGTTATATTAATATATCTATTACTATACGTAAAAACCATACATATGCTGGATATGCTCTACACATAACATAATTTGTACACATAACAAGTTATATGTATCTCGTTCAGTTATAACAACTTCAGCTCAGTTATAACAATCATCTGCCCTTAGAAGCATCACCAGTTTAACTGAATAAGCCAGGTTCCAAAGTAAATTTCATGAAAATGATGTACCAATCTGAATTAAATGCCAAAGCTGCTCATCTATCCACATTCACTATTTGGATACTCAAAGAGTCTTGGTATCATATTATCAAATGGTGATATTTTAAAAATTAGACACATAATTATTTAGAGTCAGGAATAAAATAGGACTTTTATTAGTAATAATATATTACGTTGTCTCTTCTATTTTTGGCCATTTACTTTGTTGACTGCTTTTAGTCTATTCTAGATCCTTCCCTGAATTGCTTATTTCTTTCCCTATTCCAATGCCACATAATCTTTTGCTCCATCCCAGATAGACATTATCTAGTATCTCCCAGCATTTTATAATAATAATGAAATGATCCCCTAGAAACAAAGCCAGGAATTAATATCCTTAGCTAGCGTATTTGCTACCTAGAATCTACTGCACGAGGTCAG
This sequence comes from Phoca vitulina, assembly GCF_004348235.1. NCBI lineage: Eukaryota > Metazoa > Chordata > Mammalia > Carnivora > Phocidae > Phoca > Phoca vitulina. Next base: position 2,228,634 of record NW_022589741.1, on the reverse strand, counting down.
GATGTTCTGAAGATAAATGTAAATTAATTTTTTTCATAGCCTCACAATTTAAAACTCTGATGCAATCAAACAGGATCTCATGGAGACAGAGTTTTATGCAACTTCGTTTTCTTTAAACAAAATAGCTCCATAACTACCAAAAGCAGCTATTCAGGTCTAACATTTCAGTATCTTATAGGGAAAAAAAAAAAAAGAAGTACCCTACTTTATTATTGAAAATGTGCAGATTTTACAAAATGAAAAGAAAAAAATGAAAAAGTAAAATGGTTTTCGATGGGTCAATTTAACCCCAAACTGCTTCAGGATACAATCTATTTCAATTACTTGGAGCAAGGAATAAAGGCACACCTGGGCCTGGCTCCAGGCTGATTGACTGGAACCAATTTCCCAGTGGGAATCCTTCACTTTTTTTCAGCTTCTCTCCTAAATGAGTGAGACTTGCTATTTCCATTTAAGTAATGAGCATTTCTTTCTGTTTTGCAACTTATTCAGCTAAAGTGCACATATTCCCAGTACCAGCCACTCCCTAAAATCTGTGCTAATTTTTAAAATAGCATTCGACTGCCAGGTTCTTCTTTTAATTTAGGGTAAGAGACTAAGATTTTATGTAATAGTCCTGACCAATCGGTGGCATCGGCTTTATACAATCTACCAAAATAACTACTCAGTATGTACTATTTTTTTTTTTTTCAGTTTTTAGGGGAATAAGAACAGGTTCACTGAGTAGTGATATTAAATCACATCTAATATAATCAAGTGTTGAGTTGCCTTTGAAGATAAATCAAGTTTTATTTTAAATTCACTAATTACTGAGGAGAGGAGTAAAAGATTCAAAGTGGATGTAAGCCTATGCTTTTTCTGCCAAGCAAGAGAAGGTGAGGGTATGTTTAGAAGCAACATACAACGAGTTAGGGAAACCCTAGAGATACAAAACTGAGAACTATAACCTTTATCTCCAGAGCGTGGTATCGTGTAAACCTGAGAAATTATTTTTCCTTCATCCTGGTTCACAGAGACCACAAAGAGAGAAGTCTGCATCCTCCTGTGCCCATAGTTACAGGGCATATGTAACCCATGGTGATAGGCTGGCATTAGCTTTCCTACAAGATACCACAATTAATCTCAAAGCTCTGATCTCTTAAAACAAACCCTCACTAAACCGCTGACCATAATTCCTCACACAATGTATTGATGTTAAACATGACATTTTCGTACAGACATTTCACTGAGAGAAAAGGTTGGTTTAATGTCTTAGAGCAAGAGAGAGACAAGGTTGCCACCTCATCAAAGGTAGATGATTTTTCACTAAATCAGTTCTGCATTATATTATGAGGGGAGAAATTGTTCAAACAAACCAAAGCTCTTTAGAGAGAAAAGAAATATGTCATACAGACAGTTTAAATTAATAATTCAACACAGTATGTATAAAGGGCAATCAGTGGAGAATTAATATTAATACGTTTGACAGTTGCAAAGTGATTTTGCTTGGTCCTTTAAACCATACAGAGATCATTGTCTTTAATCCATCCATTTATTCAGCAAACACTATAAAGCACCCCCTGGTTGCTGGCAAAGGTAAAATGGTAGCATGGTGAACAGCTCAGACCTACCGTCCCTCATGCTTCCTTTTGTACATTCGCAGAGATCTATGTTCTCAGGGTTATTTTAGCTTCATGGACTGACTTCTACATGTTGTCACCATCACTGGAGTCCATATCCCATGGAACTCCCCTCTTTCCTCATGGACTTGGGTATGGAATGGAATCTCATACAGGACATTTGCATGTGCTAGGCTTGTTGAAAACTCAGCAAGATGAAGGAGTTTTCTCTCACGGAGAGGCTAACAACTTTAATATTAGACAAATTTCTCATCAACACCCCTTGGCAATCCCCCCCTCCTTGTTGCTTACCTTGCTTTGTCTTACTTCCATGGTCCTTTCCCCCTGTCTTCTCTCAACAGCACATCTTCCAAACCAACTCCAGAATTCCCATTTATGTCCTGTGTACTGACCCTTAGATATTTCTTCTCAAGCCAACTCAAGACTTCAGAATCTCATTTTTCATAACTTGTAGCTTTTCTGAGTATTTCTAAACAAAGATTGTTAGCTCCCTAAGAACATTATTGACAAGTGTGACTTTTTCTTAAATCACTAAAACAAGTGAAAGAGATTTGGTTCCTTCTATAAAGAAGTGCCCATTTAATTATTATTAAAATCCTCAGCTCTAAATACATTAATACAAGAGGTCTTTTATCTTATTTCGTCTGAGAGAGAGAGAAAAAAAAAAGTGTCTTGCCTTTCTGATCATCCTGGGCATTTGAACTGTGAAGATCTTTTGATCAAGGGAGAGTGACTGAAATCAAGTTTCTGCCATGCATTTTCATCTATTTCAAAATTGCGGTATCTTTTTGTGTTAGTGAGATTCATAAGAATCTCATAAAGTTTTAAAGGAATTTGTATCTGTTTAAAGTAAACAGACTAGAGGAGGTTCAAATGAAAAGAGTCTGTAGGACCCCTGGGGTGGTTTTAACGTATGTCCACAAATTCTGTGACCCTCCTCCACTGGAGAAGTAGGGCCTAATTGCCCCTCTCCTTGAGTGTGGAGAGGCGTTAGTGACTCACGTCTAACAGACAGAGCAACGCGGATAGGGCCGAGTCTGATTGCAGAGACAAGGCCATGAAAAGCACTGAGACGTCCCCCTAATTCTCTTTGGTTACCTCCTCGGCGGGAAGTTTGCTGCCATTTCACACGAACTTTCAAACAGCCTTTGAAGACACCTGTGTGTTGGGAAAATGGAAGTCCTTCCAATAGGAACTGAGTGATGACCTGACGCTTCCTAACAGTAGTGGTGTGAGTGAGCCATGGTGGAAGCAGATCCTCCAGCCCCGGCCTTTAGAGGACGACCTCCCCTACAGATATCCCAGCTGCAACCCTCTGAGAGATCCTGAACCCAAACCGCCTCGCTGAGCCACTATCAAATCTCACCCCACAGAAACCCTGACATCATAAGTATCTGTTGTTTTAAACCAGAAATAGTTGCAACAATAGATGACTAAAACAGACTCCAACTTTCTAAAATTGGAAGCAAAATGAGAACACGCCTCAAATGCAAACATGAGTGATTTCCTACAGAGAAGGAAGAATAGCTCAGAGATCAAAACCAAGAACAAAGAGGGTGGGCTGAGGAGATGAGGGGAACAAGGATGAGAGAACAAGTACCAGAAACAGAAACAGAAACAGGTCCTTGTAAAGGGACATTTCCTTACCCACAGCCCACGAGAACCTGCTAATGTGCCCAGCTGGATTTTATAATTGCTGTGGAAGAGGAGCAATGTGACTTTCGTTGTCCACTTCTTGAACGGGAATGCTTACTATTGTTACTCTGTTCCTGCCACACATCTTTCTTGGGTTTATGGAAGACATGGTACTTCCCTTCAGTTCATATGACCAATAGAAGCTTCACCCACAACTGGACTTGTTTATATGATGAGATCCCAGAATTTGAGCCTAAGTCTACAATGGGATGAAAATCTTGGGAAGGCAAATATATTTTGCATGTAGGAGGAATTGTCATTGGAGTGTGTACTGTGGTAAATGAAAAGTAGCCAAATTCTTTGTCTTTTCTTCCATCAAGAGAGGAAATCTGTTTCCTTCGACCCTGATCGGTCCTTATTGATTTAGTCCAGTTTTACTTATTACTGTAATTAGGTAATTTATTTAAAGATCAAGTAAACCAGCGCTGCTCAAAGTGTGGTCATACTGGTGTTGGACGGCTATCTAATATTCCCTGGCTGGAAATAAATGGAGGAAGTACAGAAATTGAGAGTATCTAGAATCCCTCTTAATCACTTGATGTTGCACAACAACCAAACATATAAACGGGGTCAGCAGGTATGGTTTGGCATTTACATTTTGTGAGAAAATATGTTCTGATGGCTTAGAAGTAGTAATAGGAATTCATTTAAAGTAGTTACCAAGATTAAGGATTTTGTGCGAGAAAGTGAATCAACATGCTGCATTCTTCTTTTTTTATAATGTTATGTTAATCACCATACATTATATCATTAGTTTTTGAGGTAGTGTTCCATGATTCATTGTTTGTGCATAACACCCAGTGCTCCATGCAGAACGTGCCCTCCTCAATACCCATCACCAGGCTAACCCATCCTCCCACCCCCCTCCCCTCTAGAACCCTCAGTTTGTTTTTCAGAGTCCAGAGTCTCTCATGGTTCGTCTCCCCCTCCGATTTCCCCCCTTCATTCTT